>NW_020950600.1:4263084-4292302 GCF_900497805.2 Vombatus ursinus | reverse complement strand
ACACACACACACACACACACACACACACACACACACACACACACACAATCTTCCTGAGTTCAAATATGGCCGCAGGCACTTACTAGCTGTATGACCCTGGGCAAGTCATTTCACCCTGTTTGCCTCAGTTTCCTCATCTGCAAAATGAGCTGGAGAAGGAAATGGCAAACCACTCCAGCATCTCTGGCAAGAAAACCCCAAATGGGGTCATGAGGAGCCAGATATGACTGAAAATTCAACAACATATATATGTATGTATATACTCCCCCTGTGTGTGTGTGTGTGTGTGTGTGTGTGTGTGTAGATAGTTTTGCAAAGCCGAAAAGAAATAATTGTAAAATGCTCAGCATAGGTCCTGGTGTTTAATAAATGCTTATTTCCCTCTCCAGGAACTCCAGCATCTGAAAAAGCAGCATCAGAATCTCAGAGTCCTACAGTTGGGTGAGTGTCTGGGTTAGGAATGAGGGTCACAGAAGAGGTCCCCCATGGTTGGGCACCCTGGCTCAAGTTCCAGTAAAGTACCACAGGCCCTCCCAACATAATGTCTGACTGCCTTTACGTGTTCTGTCTGCTGTCCTATAGTTTTACTGCTTGACTATGTCTCCCCAGCTGTCCACAGCATGGATTCCCCCAGGCCCACTGCCTGGCTTCAATTCCCCTGCCTGGGCTGTTTTAATCTCCACTCCCTGGATTTCTCTAGCTCCCCAACAATTTCGCTTGGTCAACTGCCCCCTTGCTCAGTGAACACTGCCTTCCCTTGAATCCCCTCCTCCATCCTTCTTCCTCTGCTCCCCTCTCCACCCTAGACATCCTGTGTGAAAACAGCATCAAGAAGGCCACACAAGAAACGGAGGCCTTGGTGGGGGAACAGGGCCTGAACTGCCTCATCAACAATGCAGGCATCAACAGGGTTGCCACCCTGGACAGCGTCACGGCCCAGGATATGCTAGACCTCTATGAGACCAACACGGTGGCCCAACTCATGGTCAGCAAGGTGAGGCAGACCGGGCCCCTGGGTCAGGCAGGGCAGGACAGAGAGTTAGGCGGCTGCCCCTTCATTTAATCATTTATTCAGCCAGTGTTTGTTAAGCAAATGTGTCAGGCACACCGAGGTTATGGTGCCCTTCCTTCCAAGAGTTTACATTCTGTGTGGCGGAGGGCAACGGGTCACACAGATAAATAAGTACAAAATATACACAAAGGAGTTTCCAGGGAGGAGGTGGTGCTTGAGCTGAGCCTCGAAGGAAGGGGTAGAAGTGAGGAAGGATGGCATTGTAGGCATGGCATCAGCCTATGCAAAGTCTCAGAGGTGGGAAATGGAATGGTATAGGTGAGGACAGGAAGCAGGCCAGCTTGGCTGGAACACAGACTGCTTGGGGTAGAGTAAGTCTCAATAAACCTAGAAAAGTTGGCCAGAGCCATGTTGTGAAGGGCTTTAAATACTGATCAGAAGTTGTTACTTCATCTTAGAGGCAGTCAGGAGCAATGGATGCTTCTTGAGCTGGGGGGTGCTCAAGGGAGGGCAAGTTGCTTCATCTGTGTCTACCTCTGTTTCCTCAATTGTAAAGTGGGGATAATACAGCACCTCCCTTCCAGGGTAATTGTGAGGGTCAAATGAGATAATATTTGTAAAGTGCTTACAGTAGACGCTTGATAAATGCTTATTCCCTTCCTTCCTACAACTTTTACGGGCCAGTGCAGTATACTAGCTAGAACCACTGGCCTTAGAGTCCTTAGAATAAGTTTCTCTAAGGCCTTCTCAGACAAGTTAGGCCTTAGAATAAGTTTCTTTTTAGGAAGAAATTTCTCCAAGCCTCAGTTTCCTCATCTGAAAATTGAGAGAGGAGTTAGACTAGATTACCTTTGGGGTCCTTCTAGCTCTAAATCTGTATTTGTGTCATCTCTAAATTGTTGTTCAGCCATTTTTCAGTCATGTCTAACTCTCTGTGACCTCATTTAGGGTTTTCTTGGCAATATTTTCTTCTCCAGCGCATTTTACAGATGAGGAAACCTGAGGTGAACAGAGTTAAGTGACTTGCCCAGGGTCACACTGCTAGTAAGTGTTGAACTCAAGTCTTCCTGACTCCAGGCCCAGAGCTCTACTCACTGTACCACCTAGCTGCCCCTATGATCTCCAAGGCAAAGGTTCAAATCCAGCCTCAGACACTTAGTTGTGTGACCCTGGGTTAACACATCATTAACTCATGGAGCTCCTAGACCAAGGGTTCTTAACTCCAGGTCTATGGACAAATTTCAGGCAGTTCATGAACTAGAATGGGGAAAAAACAATCATAACCTTATTTTCATTAACTCTGTATTTTTTTTTAAATGTACTTAAAAGCATGGTTCTGAGAAGAGCTCCATACTGACTGCCCATGGAGCCCAGGGCACAAATAGTGGTTACGATTGAACCCCTGACTTAGAGACTACTCATACCAGCCCCTTAATTTTGTAGATGAGGAAATGGAAACTCAGGATAGTGACTTACCCAAGGTCACATAGGCAGTAAATGGCCAGGATTTGAACTCAGGGTCTCCCTCCCAGGGTCCTTGTCAGATAATATTTTAAAGTATTTTGTAAACCTCAAAAAGCAATTAGCATGTTCCCTACTATTTTTAGTGGAACCCGTCATCATATATCATATTCTTCCCCTGAGTTGGGCCGTCTGCCTGGACTCTGTAAGAGGAAGGAGCTGCCTCTGAGGTGCTGGCTCAAAGGAGCCTGGTAGTGACCTAGAGACATTGTTGAGTCCGACTCTATGGGCTTCAATTTTCTCATTTTTAAAAAATTGAAAGCCTAAAGGCACATAGCCACTGAGGAATAAGAAGTAGGTCCACTCAAGAAGACCTGAGTTCAAATGCTTCCTCAGATACGTATTAGCTGTGTGACCCTGGGAAAGTCACTCTGCCTTGTTTGCCTCGGTTTCCTCATCTGTAAAATGAGCTGGAGAAAGAAATGGCAAACCACTCCAGTATCTCTGCCAAGAAAACCCCGAGTTGGGTCAAGAAGGGTCGGACACGACTGAAATCGGCTGAGCAACGGCAGGCATTCTGAGTGTTCACCCCTTCCCACCTCCCCAAGGCGTTTCTCCCCCTCCTGAGGAAGGCTGCGTACCAAGACGTCGTCATGGGCATTCACCGGGCCGCCATCATCAACGTGTCATCCCAAAGCGCCTCTATGCAGCTCTTCAGTCAGAACAAGAAATCCGAGGAAGTGTACCCGTATAGGATGGCCAAGGTAAGGGGGCCGGGGCTGGGCCTGTGGCAACACAGGGGCGCGGCAGGACCCAGAGCAAAGCGCTCTGACCTTGCAGTCCGGCAGTCCCACCTGGTTCAGCAGCCACAGTGGAGACTCCGCAGGGGCTGGCGGAGACCCCAGAAGCCTTGCACCTGCTGCTGCTCATGACTGGGGGGGTGGGGGCGGCTCTCCCTCATCACCTGTCTTCCTCTCAATTGTTCCTAACTCCCATCAATGCCCACTTTCTCAATTCCTTCAGGAGACTCTCCCTCTTGAAAGACTTTGTGCACACTTTGCATTTACTTCCTCGTATACCTGTTGTATTCGCCCTGGAGAGTGTAAACACCTCGAAAGTAGGGACTCAGCCAGACTAGCTGATAATTGGATGGAATTTGGAGTCAGGAAGACCTGAGTTCAAATCCCCACTTCCTACACTTACCGAGTCAAAGCCTAGCTCTGGCATTAGAGGACCTGGGTTCCAGTCTGTTACTCACTACCTCACTGACCATGGGCAAATCACCTCACCTTTCGTGCCATAGATGCACGTAAATAAGGCAAATAAGTCTCCGAGTACCCACCTCCCAAGGTGGTTGTGAGACTCAACTGAGATTAAAACCGTAAATCACAATGTAAATGTAATCCTGAATTTAGAGCTAGAAGAAAGGAAACAGTTATTAGGTACCTACTATATGCCAGCAGCTGTGCTAAACACGTTAAAAATATTATCTCACTTGATTCTCACAACAATCCTACAAAGTGCTGTTATCATACCCATTTTACAGTTGAGGAAACCGAGGCAGATAGAGGCTAAGCAGCTTGCTCAAAGTTGCACAGCTAGGAGGGTCTGAGGCTGGATTTGAACTCAGATCTTTCTAACTCCAGACATAGTGCTCTATTCACTGCACCACATAACTAATCTCACAGTCTATTGAGTTCAGTCCATTCATTTTGCAGATGAGGAGACTGAGGTCCAGGAAGGTTAGGTGATTTACCCAAGGTCACATAGGCCCTAAGCCTCAGTGGTGGGATTTGAACCCAGAGCTAAGGGGTTTGATTCCAGAGTTAAGACTTCACCATACCTCACGAACACTCATTCCTAATTCACTCTTCTTTTAGGGCTTAAAAACTGTAAAATCAATGTATATGTATAGCCTCTAACAGATTGCAACGTCTTAGGGAAGGGGGTGGGGAGGAAGGGAGAGAAAATTTAGAACTCAAAATCTTATGGAAGTGAATGTTGAAAACTAAAAATAAATAAATAAATAAATAAATAAATACTTTGATTTTTTAAAAAGGCAAAAAACAAAAACAAAAACAAAAAACCAACCCCAAACTCATCAACCTCCTTCAGATGGGGTCTGGATTATTTTTCTTTTCTTTTTTTTCCTATATCAAATGCTTTTTTCTATTTCTCTGTTTACTTTAATAACAATTAAATTTCATCAAGCATCCCAGTGAATTAAAAAGGATGACCTTCGATGTGATATTTCACACACATTCCACATATCTGTCAAATACCTATGGAAGAGAATCTACAAGCATACTCTATATGTCTCTAGGTCTTTTATTTTCACCTTAATGGACTGTATTTCTAATTATTGCTCCCTTTGTCCCAGATGTTGAATTTATTTTATTATGTGTGTATATTTTAAGTTATTGGTGCTTTTGAAAGCAACATAATTGCTTATCTCAGATTGATAACATGGGATAAAAAAAAGCCCACATTAGATAAAACATAGCAAAATATTGTCCTCCATTCACCAGAAACTTAAAATTTGAGGCAGACAATGAAATTCAAAGGGTAGGGAAACTGGCTGTCTTTGGAAACACAGTTCCTAGACATAAAAGATCATGAAACTATTAAAGGTCATAAAAGTTAATTATATAACTTATTCTCCTCTTACTCTTATGCCTTAAAATGTGTATTTGTGTGAAATTCAAACTCCCAAGATCTAAGTTGCCTTTATGATTAGAAGATGATAAAGATGAACAGTAGGGGTTTTAATTCTTCATCAAGTTACCTGCATCAAAACAGGGGTTGCTGGGGGCCATGGATACAAAGCCAAACCGAAAGTCAGGAAGCCTTGATTATAAATCCTGCCTCTGACACTTTACTAATTATGTGACCCTGACCAAGTCACTTCACCCCAGTTTCTTTATCTGTAAAATGGGAATAATTGTAGCACCCACCTCCTGGGGATGTGGGGACCTTAAAATCTTATTTAATGCTAGGCCTTCTACTCAGTACTATAAAAAACACACTATTCTTTAAACTGTCACAATGCTTCTGGCATTAAAGTGAATTCTTTCCCTGTGAAAGATCTCAAGATTGGATAGAAATAAAGCGGTCTCTAAGTCAAAAATCTGTCAAACATTCTCAAGAAGGGATTGTTCTTTTTAAGCTCTCCTAGGTTTCGCAGGCAAAAAATGAGTTCCTTTTTCTGTTTAATTAATTTGTTTTTAAAATACGACACACAGAGCAGAAGATCTAACTAGCTTGACAGTTGTAATTGATTTAATAGAAATTTTTTTTTGCTTCAAAAATGGTAATTCATTTTTCTCACCTTTATAAAAAATATTAGACTATATGGTGGTATCATTGAATACATTGAGCAATGATGATCCCAAGCTGTTAATGTTTAGGAGTATATCTACTAACTCAAGCAATCAATAAACATTTATTAAGCACCTACTATGTGCTGAGCGCTGTATTAAGTGCTGGGGATACAAAAGACAGTTCCTGTCCTCAAGGAGCTTACAATTTAATGGGGAGGACAACATGCAAACATATATAAAATCAAGTTCTAGACGGGATTAACAGGAAATAATGACCAGAGGGAGGGCATTGAAATTAAGAGAAGTTGAGGAAGGCTTCATGTAGAAGGGGTTTTTAACTGGGACTTAAAGAAAGCCAGAGGGGTCAGTAGGTGGAGATGAGGAGTAAAGAACATTCCAGGCATGGAGAACAGCCAGAGAAAATGCCCAGAGCTGAAAGATGGAGTGTCTGGTTCCTGGAACAACCAGGATACCGGTGTCAAAGGATCCAAGAGGATGTGGAGAGGGGTAAGGTGTAAGAAGGCTGGCTGGCTTGGGATGCCAAACACAGAGTATTTTGTATTTGTCCCTGGAGATAGTGGGGAGCCGCTGCAGTTTATTGAGTAAGGGAGCGGCTTGGTCATTCCTGCATTTTGGCTGAATGAGGATGCATTGAAGAAGGAAAGAAGCTTGAGGCAGGCAAAGCCCCCCTCAGCTATTGCACTAATCCAGGTGTGAGGTGGCCAGGGCCTGGACCAGGGGAGGGGCAGCGTCAGAGGAGAGATGGCAGAGTATTCGAGAGATGCTGCAAAGGCGGCATTGACAGACCTTGACAACAGCTTGGATGTGGGGGCGAGAGAGAGACTGAGGGGTCCAGGATGACTCCCGGGTTGTGAGTCTGGGGAACTGGGAGGAGGGTGCTGCCCTCTCCAGTAATAGGGAAGGTAGGAGGGGGGAGTGGTTAGGGGAAAGATTAATTCTGCTTTGGACATATTAAGTTTAAGATGTCTCCTAGACATCTTAGCTCAAGATGTCTGAAAGGCAGTTGGAGATGTGAGATAGGAGGTCAGTGGAGAGATTGAAGCAGCTCATCAGCATAGAGATGGTCATTAAATCCATGGGAGCTGATGAGATCATCCAGTGAAGTAGCATAGGGGGAGAAGAGAAGAGGGCCCAGGATGGAGCACTGGTAAAGAGCATGATCTGGAGAAGGCTCCAGCAAAGAAGACAGAGAAGCAGCATTCAGATAGGTGGGAGGAGAACCAGGGGGAGAGAGAGAGAGAGAGAGAGAGAGAGAGAGAGAGAGAGAGAGAGAGAGAGAGAGAGAGGGACAGAGGGGGAGGGGAGAGGAGAGAGAAGGAAAAGAGAGAGGAGAGAGAAGAGAGAAAGGTGAGAGAAAGAAGGGAGAGATAGAGAGAGAGGTGGAGGGGAGAGAAGAGAGAGGGAAAGGAGAGAGAGGAGAGAGAAGAGAGAAAGGGAGAAAGAGAAAGGGGAGAGAAAGAAGGGGGGGGAGAGAGAGGTGGAGGGTAAAGTCAGTCAGCCAGTCAGTCACCAAACATTTATTAAGAGTTCAGTATGCGCCAGGTACCGTGCTAAGCTCCGCAGATACAATGAAAGACAGAAGACATCCCTGTTCTCAATGCACTTACAGTCTGATGGGGGAGACTGCATGCAAGTAACCGTGTATGTACAGATATTTACAGTGTAAATGGGAAGTAATGTTGGGGGTGGGAGGTTTGGGAAGACCAGGAAGGACCAGGAAAGGCCTCCTCTAGGAGATGTCTTGAAAGAAGCCAAGTCAGAGATGAGGGGAGAGAACGTCTCAGGCATCTGGGACAGCTGTCAAAAAGGCAGGAAGGTGTGAGACCGAGGGTAGTGTGTGCTGAACCTTAAGGAAGCCAGTGTCTGGATTAGAATATGTGGGGGGTGGGAGAGAAGGGGAAGAAAGGAAGGATGAGGCCAAGTTGTGAAGGGCTTTGAATGCCAGGGGCTATTATTTTTGTTTCTGGAAGTAATAGGGAGCCACTGGAGTTATTGAGGGGGATAGGTGTGACACAGGCCCATCTGGACTTTAGGAAAATTATTTTGGCAGCTGAGTGGAGGATTCCCTTAGGCACCTTCCTGCTCATTCTTTCATTTATTCTTACATTCATTTACTCAATCAAATGCTGATTAGGTTCCTACTGTGTCCTAAAAATGGTGCTGGCTGCAAGGAAGGTACAAAGTTTGGATAAGACTGGGTCCTGTCCCTGTCCTCATGGAGCTTCCAGTCTAGGGCAGGGATTCGAAACTTTCTGTCCTGACATCTTTGGCAGTCCAGTGAGGTCTATGGACTCCTTCACATTTTATTTTGTTGCCTATATTATGGTAAATTTCAGTGAGAAGTCTTTTTATTTCCCTCATTCAAGCTCATGGACCCCTTGGAATCTATGGTTTGTAGACTCAGGTTAAGAGCCCCTAGCTGCTCCTAGGACCTTGAATTAAATTTGCATTCAAGGTTCTCGTATTTGGTCATTTGCAGTCATGTCTGACTCTTCATGACCCCATTTGGGGTTTTCTTAGCGGAGATACCGGAGTAGTTTGCCATTTCCTTCTCCAGCTCATTTTACAGATGAGGAAACTGAGGCAAACAGAGTTAAATGACTTGCCTAGGGTCACACAATATTTGTTGTTGAATCATTTCAGTCATGTCCAACTCTCAGTGACTTGCCCAGGGTCACACAGCTAGTAAATGTCTGAGGCTGGATTTGAACTCAGAAAGATGAGTCTTCCTGACCTCAGGCCTGGCTCTCTGTCCACTGCACCTTCTAGCTGCCCATTTCACACATAGTAAGCATTAATGGAAGCTAGGTGACTCAGCACTAGGCCTGGAGGCAAGAAGACCAGAGTTCAAATCTGTCATACCTTTTTTTTTTTGTGAGGCAATTGGGGTTAAATGACTTGCCCAGGGTCACATAGCTAGTTGAATGTTAAGTGTCTGAGGCCAGATTTGAACTCAGGTCTTTCTGACTCCAAGGCTGGAGCTCTATCCACTGGGCCACCTAGCTGCCCCCCAGAGTTCAAATCTGGCCTCAGACTCTTACTAGTTGTGTGACCCTGGGCAAGTCACTGAACCCTGTTGGCCTCAGTTTCCTCATCTGTAAAATGAGCTGGAGGAGGAAATGGCAAACCACTCCAGTATCTCTGCCAAGAAAACCCATTGGATAATATAATCTAGAGGGTCGCGAAGAGTCAGACACGACTGAACAATAACAGCACTTAATAACTGCTTTGTTAATTTGTTTTTTCCTTCTTTCTTCATGTCTCAAGTTCTGGGTTCAGTTTGGAGTGCCACTGTTTGGTTGCTGTTCAGTGGTTTCAGTCATGTTCTCCTGATCCCATTTGGGAGGAGGTCGCAAAGCAGCCAGTTTTGGTTGGATGTCAGCAGGATTCCCCTCCCATGTAGAGCTGTCCCAAAGTGGAAGGGGATGCCTAGGGAGGGAGTGGGCTCCCCCACGCCTGGATGCCCGCTTTTCTGGGGTATGAGGGTTGGTTTGGCCTCCTGAGGTTCCCCCCAGCTCCGAGATGCTGAGTGTCTGCAATTCTCTTCTCCCAGACGGCCCTCAATATGATCACCTGCTGCCTCGCAGCTGACCTGATATCAGATGGGATCCTCTGCATGTCCCTGGAACCAGGCTGGGTCAAGACGGACATGGGGGGGAGCAAGGTGAGTGACCACCGCATCTCACACCCAGTGGATTTAGGCAGGGAGAGCTCAGCCCTATCATTTCCCCCCATCCTATCTACCCAGGGTCTCTGACAGCCAGTACTGCTGTTCATCACCAATTGCCTGGTCCAGAGGTCTACGCCTTTGGGCTTTGCTTTGGGAATTCCATGAAGAGCATAGCATCTCCAGAGGCATTTGCTGCTGGCAGCTCCCACCTCCCAGGCTCCATCCTGGGAACCTCTGCTTCCAACACGTGGCTGAGCTTGATCTGACCTCTTTGTCTCAGCCTGATGTCTTTGCAGCTGGTGGGTGCTGAGTCTGAGATGGAGAGAGCTGGGGGGCAGGGCAGTGGCAAGACATATAGAGGCTTAAAGAGCCATCACTTTGCCCTGTGAAGATGATTTGGGTAAATTATCTACTGTAGACTGGCTAGGAAATGAGGATGGGGAGTTAGGGAGCAGGAAGCTAAGGGTGGAAGGAGCAGGAGACATGAGAGGACCAGAGATTTGACCTTGGCCCTGCCATTGTTAAATGCTTTGAATGAAGGCATAAATCATATCCATGTCACACTCACAGATGACATAAGATCATAGCACCCTAAGTGGGGAGTTGGAAAGCTCCACAAAGGCCATCTGATCCAACCTCTTCATTTTACTGATGGGGAAACTGAGGCCAAAAGAGGGAAATGACTTTCCCAAGGGGATGAAGCTGAGTGTTTAAGCTAACATGTTGGAGGAGGAAGTCTGGATCTAAAAATAATTCAACAGGCTAGAAGGATGGGTCAAATCTAAGAAGATCCCGTTTCATAGAGATGAAAAGTAGTACTTGGATTAGGAAAAAAAAATCTGCCACCCAAGTACAAGATAGTGAGACCAAGATAGAGTCCAAAGGTGGGGACCCTGCAGCCTTGAGGGAACCACGTGGCCTTCTAGATCCTTAAGTGCGGCCTCTTGACTTTTTTGAAATTTGAAATTTGTTCTGTAAAATTTGGATTCAGTTCCCCACCCCTTAATAAGTTCTTGGGAAAAAGAATGGGAGTAGGAGGGAGAGACCCCAGACAAGGTATTGAACCACTCAATGCTCCAGGAAACTCTTAAGATTGTGAGCTGCAGAACAGTTATTGATCTGAACTGATAAATCAGGAGTTAACTTTTTCTCCTCATGGACCCCTTGGGCAGTCTGGTGAAGCCTTTGGACCCCTTCCCAGAACTATGTTTTAAAATGCATAGAATTAAATACATAGGATTACAAAGGAGGCCAATTATATTAAAATAGGGTTTTCAGTTTTGTTTGGTTTTTTTAAGTGTTCATGGACCATTGGTAAAGAGAGAATTTCCTCACCTGGGAGCTCCCGACTCTGATGAAATCACAGGTCTGGGCATACACTCACAGACTCAATATAAGTTAACTGTGCAGTATGGAACCCGAGGAAATTGATGGGATTTTAAGAGAGATAGTGTGGGGGCAGCTCGGTGGTGCAGTAGATAGAGCACTGGCCCTGGATTCAGGAAGACCTGAGTTCAAATCTGGCCTCAGACACATAACACTTACTAGCTGTGTGATCCTGGGCAAGTCACTGAGCCCCATTACCTAACAAAAAAAAAAAAAAGAGAGAGAGAGGTAGTGTGACCAGAACGAGGCAGGGGATGAGAGTCTCTCTATTCTCTGTCCTGCTCAGACCACATCCAAAATCTGGTGGCCAATTTGGGGAACCACCTTTTAGTGAAGCCACTGAGAGTCTTGCTCCATGAATGGTGTCCTCTGAGGTCTCATTGGGCACTATGTCACCATGGAGGTGACTCCGGGGTCTCCAATTTTCCACCAGTGCGTTAGAAGCTCCAGTGGGTCCTACCTGGCTAGAAATCTTTGAGTATGGTCCCTGTGACAGATTGTGTCTGCTGTCCGAGCACCAGCCTGGCTGTATGGGGAGAAACTCAACATCACACGTATAGACTGATCACTAGGTGTTGAATTCTGTGGCTATAGCAACCCATGAACCTAAGGAAAATGCAAAAAGGCCCTCCATCCTGGGTGGCCTCCTGCAGGCATGATTGTGAAGCGAAGGGGACAGAGGAATTCATCTATAAACCATTAACTACCGAGGTTCAAACATAAACCAACAAGAGATGCACCTTTGTCGTTCGGTCGTTCCAGTCATGTCTGACTCTTTCTGACCCCATAGCAAGAGGGAGGTCCATTCTCCCCTGTCCTAGCTGGGTCTCCAAGGGGAGAAGTAGACTCCTAATTTAGCTCCACTCCTACATATGGTTGGTGCCACCCAGTGCACTCCCAGACGAGGCACGACTGCCCGCTGATTTCCCATGTCTGCTTTGGCTGACCTGGGTCCAGAAAGGTGCTCCCAAAGGTCATGCCTTGTTCATGGGTATGGGGCCAACTGGGCTGACCTCAAAATCCATCAGTATTCAAGCCTTTGGGACTCTGTCCCCTCTGAGGCCATGGAGCTCTAAGAAATGGGCCACTGTCCCGTTTGTTCTTTCATGTTTTAGGTGAAGGGAGTGGAGTCTCCAACCTTCTGAGTTTTGAAAGGTCAGGAGAGCCATAAGCCACAAGAAGAGTGGAATACTATCTTCCCCATATAATCAGTATTTCAAGGGGTCCAAAGGACAATGGAGGGCTGAATGGGGCAGTGGATAAAGTGTTGGACTTGGGGTTGGGAAGACCTGAGTTCAAATTCTGCCTCAGGCACTAACTCGCTGGGTCAAATCAGTTTCCTCATCTGTAAAATGGGGATAATAACAGCACCATCCTCATAGGATGAGATAATGTGTAGAAATAGAAATTTAGTTATTATTACTTATCATTTGTTATTAATAAGTAGAAGCAGGTTGTGGACTATGACCAGAAATGACTTGTGTGCAGAGCGGTAGGAAAGGTCTCATCCGGGAAATGTGTGAGCTGGTCAGACAATGAGAACGAGGGGCTCCTGGGTGGGCGGTCCACATGCTCTCCTGGTACCCTGAACACGTTAAAAGGAGAAAGGAGGAGGGACCTAAGGGTGGACGGACTGATTGGGAAGTATGGAGGAAGAGTCAGGCTTTTGCCTTTATTGGGGTTCAGAAGCAAGGCCCTTTGGTGGTAGAAGCTTTGTGGGGCTTGGTGGCCCTGCAGTAGTTAGGCTCTGATGAGAGTCCACCCACAGACAGTGGGTTTACATAATTACACCAAACTTGTGTTATGACCTGGAGCCTCCCCTCTGGTTTTAAATGGATGAGGTTCAATTTTAGAGCCTTCCCCTAAATCATTTTTCCTTTGATGACTCGTGCCCTGACTCTGGATTTTTCCTGATTATATCAGAATTTGGCACCTGCTGCTTCTCTCCAGAGACTCCCTTTGAAGCAGTAGAATATAGCTCATGCCTGCATAAAAGATCTAACTTTGGGAGTTCAAATCCAGCTTCAGACACTTAGTAGCTGTGTGACCCTGGGCAAGTCACTTAACCTTGTTTGCTTCAGTTTCCTCCAGCACCTTTGCCAAGAAAACCCTCGACGGGGTCACAAAGAGTTGGATACAACTGAACAACAACAATAACAACATTTTCATTGTTATTTCCTTCTGGCTCTTCCCAGGCTCCCCTGCAATTAAAGGAGATCATCCCCGGGATTCTCAATGTCTTGGCCAATGTCAGAGAAAAGGACCATGGGGCCTTCCTGAACTGGAAAGGAGAGGTGGTCCCCTGGTAGTACTGGCTGCCCCCACCCTGCTGGGGGCCCCATTAATCCTTTGGCCCCACCCACCCCCTTACCCACTGAATCCCACAACTCCATGGAGTCATTCACTCCCCAGAGCCTTCCACTCCCTGGCTCCATCTTTATCTTAGCCCCCTCACTCACTCTCTCATCCCCCAGGCCCTAGTGTTCCCCCTGCCCCCGTCCCCCCCATACATATCCCATCAACCTCTGGGTTTAGGGTACTTGAGAGACCCTTATTAAAAAAAAAAAAGGAAATGTGTTGTTCGTTTTTTTCCGGTACAAATTTGAACTCTGAGTCAGTTTTTTCAATATTTAAAGTTGCAAGAAAGTTAATAGAAGGTAATCTTGTGAAGCAGGTGTGGGCCTAGCCTGGTGCTACCTCTTCTGCCCTGTACAAGCCAGGTGGAGAGAATGCTAGACTTGGAGTCAGGAAGAACACTTTACTAATTGCAGGTTCCTTAAGCGCTCTCACTCTCTCAGTTTCCTCATCTGTAAAATGGGAATAGCAGCAGTACTTGCCTGATAGAATTGCTGTGAAGCATATGTAATGCTATATTTTGACATGGCCCAAAAAAATCATTGGAAGGGGGTGGGTTTTGGCTCTAGGGCCTCTGCCCTGGACTGAGGCTGTTTTCTAGCCTCCTTCTCTTAATATTGGATTTTCTTGGGAATTCAGAACCGCACCCAGGGGTTGCTGAATTGAGGCTGGGCTTGCCTCCCAGGACTGATCTGTCTAGGCCTGTGACCCTCTCCAAGTTCCAAAAGCAATCATTTACAATGATCATGACTGCTCCCTCCCCCTATCACAAAAAGTCCCAGGAGGGAAGATGGACTGGCTTGTTCCTCTAATACAGAGGAGGAAACTGAGGCACATACAGGATGTTAGTGGTGGGGCTTCTGGTTTGCAGACCATGGCTTTCTTCTCTGTACCAGGGGCTCCTTACATAAATCTTGGAGGGCTTTGGGCCTTGTCTCTAAGGTCCAGTTATTAACAACTAGTCCCTATTCTCCTTCCAACCAACATTACTCAGAGGTTTCCCCTTGCCCTAGTATACCCCCTTCAGGTCCTTGCTTCAGCCTCAAAGTGAGCCCCAAGTTGGACGCTAACCCTGGGATCATCCCTGACCTCAGTCCCCAAGCAAGCTCTGACCCTGGACCCTGATCCTAGCCTGAGCCTCAATCTTTGTCCCATACTGGGTCATGGACCTCAGCCTGGACCTAAGCCTTGACTCCAGACTGGAGACTGGGGTCAGACTGGACCCTGGCCCAGGGTCCTTGACCTTGGCCCCAGGTCTAGCCTAACTAAGCCTTAACCTTAGCATAATCCCTGATGCAGCCACAGACAGACAGCTTTGGCCCCAGTCATGGTCTGAATCATGACTTGGACCCCACACTAAACCCTGCCACCATCTTAACTCTGAGCTTCTACCTTGGCTGCGGGCTGACCCTGTGCCCTGACCCCAGATCTTGTGTGAGATTTTCCTGCGGTCACAGGCTGAGTTCTGACCCTGACACTGTCCTCCAAACCAGCCCCAGCCTGAACCTTGACCTCAGCCCCCACCAGAGCCTATAACCAGACCCCCAGACTCAGCCATGAGCTTAAGTCCAATCCTAGACTGAGTCCTGACCCAAGCCCTAGACTGACTTGACACTGAAAACTGACCTCAGTGCCCCACTGATCCTGACCTGGCCGTTAACTGAGCACAGCTTGACCCTGACCTAGGCTGACGCTGAACTCTGGAGCTATCCCTACACTCAGTCCTGATTTTGACTGGATATGAGCCAGGCAGCAGAGTTCTGGGCAGCACCTGCTGCGTGTCTCCAGGCCCTGCCGCAGGGAGGCGCTCTGCTGGGTCTCCCAGTTGGCCTCTGGGAGCTCCGCGTGATGTTTCTCCGGGTCTGGCCGCGAGGGGCGCTGCGGGGCTTCTCTTCTGGGTTTCTCTAGGCCTGGCCGCGCGAGGGCGCTGCGCCATCGGGGCGGCTCCTGGGAACCTTTGTGCTGCGGAACCTTTGGGCCGCAGCTTCCGGCGGGCCTGTTTCTCCGAGGAACCCGGAAGTGCCTTGGAAGAGGCGGCAGGATGGTAAGTTTGGGGAGAGTGTCCGGCGGTCTGAGCCCAGAGGGGTTGTTGGGAGCGGGGAGTCACAACTCTGAGGCGGGGGCTGGAGGCGGGAGGGGCAGGTTTAAGAAAGAGGGGGCGGCCTGCGGCTGGGGAGGGGCTCTAGGGGTGGGGCGGCGGCGTTTTGGAGGGGTCCCCTCCCCTCCCTCTTCCCCCCTCCCTCTCCCACCCTCCTC
Organism: Vombatus ursinus; assembly: GCF_900497805.2. Classification (NCBI taxonomy): domain Eukaryota; kingdom Metazoa; phylum Chordata; class Mammalia; order Diprotodontia; family Vombatidae; genus Vombatus; species Vombatus ursinus. The sequence goes on along the minus strand of NW_020950600.1, from coordinate 4,276,821 downwards.
TCATCCCTCTTCCTCAGCCTGCCCAGATTGGGGGGGGGGGCAGAAGAAAAACGGTGAGGGTCCTCCTGCCATCCGGGCAGCCTTCGCGGAGGAGGTGGCCATGTGCCTCCCCCCCCAAATAAGGAAAGCCAGGGGATCAGCATGAAAAGACCTTGGAGATCTGGGCTGGGGCTCCCCGCTGGGGCAGGCACGAAGTTTAGACCCCACCCTCCTGTTGTGGGGCTGGGGGAGGGGTAGAGGGGACTACCCAGGCAGCGCCCCCCACTCAGCCCGGAAGATCGTCTTCATCAGTGTTATCCGTCTTTGAAGGGTTGTGGGGAGCCGGACAGCTCTAGTCTGTGTCCTATGAGAATATCTTAATACTAATAATAATAGCCAACATTTATGTAGCACCTGCTGTGTACCGGCACTGTGTTAAAGTGCTTTACAGTCGTTGTCAGAGGTCCACTGAAATGAAGTGACTTGTCCAGGGTGATTCAGCAAAGGAAATGGCTGAGGCTGGATTTGAACTCAAGTCTGTACCTCTGGCGCTCAGTGAGAATGGGTTGGAGGGGTTGGGGATGTTTCACTTGGGTAGAAGCCTGGGAGGAGACTCGAGACCATCGCAGTCCTTCTGCCAGCCTCCAGAGCCCAGAGCCATGGGGAGGAGCTGAGAAGGGGCAGATGAAGCTGACTCCGGGAATGAGCCCGACAGGGTCCTGGAGGTTTCAGGCAGAGGCTGAATCAAGCCCCTAGGGTGGGGGTGAGATCCTTTGGGGGGGTGGGTTGGACAAAGGGCCGGTCCGTTCCGACTCTAACATTACATGATTTGTCCAGAGGCTGCTCTGTTGCCCCAGGGAGCCTTATCCTGGCAGCCTCCTCTGAGGAGGTGCCAGCCTCTGACCTTTGGGGTCACTAGCCTGACTCCTCACCTCACAGAGGCTCTAAGACATTAACTGACTCAGGTACAAGGTCTTATAGGGAATAAGTGTTGGGCAGGATTTGAACCCAGGCCCTCTGGCCCCACCTGCATCCTTCTGTGATCTTTTTCTTGCAGGAAGTGTTTTGAGCTGCCTCAGTGGCACCTGGTACCTCCCCAGAGCTCCTAGAGTTTGTGGATAGAATGAGATAGTGTCTGTAAAGCACTGGGAGGGGCAGTATAAATGGAGGCTGTTGTCATTACCCATGTTTGTGTTGGGTTCCCCAGAGATCCTAGGGATTTTTGTGATTAGGGCCCAGGTCTTATCTATTCGCCCCCCCCCCACTAGATAACTGCTCTGTACAGTTACCCCAGGGCACCTTAATAAAGTTTTGGTGAATGAATAAAGCCTTGTTTTGCAGCCCTCCTGAGGCTCGCCCTAGGAGGACAGACCCAAACACCATGTTTCTGGCTCGAGTGACCTCTCAGCTAACTAGGGCCTTGCCCTGGGCAGGTAAGAGCCTGTTTTGTGGGTGGGCTCGGGCTGCCCCTGGACTGGCTCAGGGAATGGTATCGAAGGTGATGCCCCGCGGCTCCCAAGTCTGCATTGGGTCTGCCCCTCACTGGCCAAGGAGAAGACCCTCTGGTCAGCTTAGATGACCCGCGGGTGGAGGGATGCAGGAGGAGGCTGCTGTTTCCTGTTCCGTGTTGCTGTGGGTTGGCCTTGGGGGCCCATCTCTGTGCAAGGCTTCACTCTGCATTGTGTGCTCAAGGAAGATGAACTTTTGGGAGGGCAAATAGTCTGCCAGCCCCGCCCTCCCGGGCCCCAGTGTTATCTCTCCTTTCCAGCCCCAGCCTGGAGGCTTGGGACAGATCTGCCTCTTGGGCTTCAGCAGTGGGTAGACCCCCTAGACAGTCATCCTCTACAATGTGCCCCTGGCCTGGTAGATGCTGAGCCCACGAAGGCCTTTGGAAAGTAGCCCTGAATCCCCTGGTCACTGCCTGGGCCTTCCCTTCCACTGTGATCGGGCTCTCCTTCCTTGCAGTCCGAGATCTGTCGAAGCCGGGCCCCACGAGGCCCCCTCAGGTCTTTGTGGCCAAGCGTTGCTGTTACACTACCTGGCCAGCAGGCAGGAACGGGCCAGCCTCCCAGCCCCAGGCCCGCAGAGATCCAGAGCTGGAGGAGATGCTGGTTCCCAGGAAGATGTCCATCAGCCCCCTGGAGAGCTGGCTCACCGTTCGATACTTGCTCCCCAAGCCTGAGGTCCCCGTCCCTGGTCCCAGACCTGGAGCCGTGAGCCTGGCCTTGCTCTATGACTGTCCGCCAAGTGAGGCCAAGAATGGGGAGGAGCTGGGGGAAGGAGGTTCCCGCAGGATCCCCATGGTGCACTGCAAGAACGTGCTGAAGATCCGCCGCCGAAAGATGAACCACCACAAATACCGTAAGCTGGTGAAGAGGACGCGGTTCTTGCGGCGGAAGGTCCGAGAAGGGAGAAGGAAGCGGAAGCAGGTGAGCCCTGGCACCCCCCCAGGCCTTGTCCTCTGTGGGATTGAATGTAGCGGCCCCAGTGTGGCCTTGGCCAAGTGGGTGGGCCTCGCTTTCCCGTCTGTGAAACAGCAGTTTCCAATTAGGTGATCTCTGATGCCCTTTGTAGCCCTGCCTCTTTCTGCCTCCATTACCCTGGCTGCCTCTCCTTGCGATGCCCCTGGAGGTTGGGCCTTCCCACTCCTGGACCAGTGTCCCCCGTAAGGGCCCCGACACCGTCCGAGGGAGGCCGTCTGCAGCTGCTTCTGTTTTTGTCTGTGATCTCCTCCCCTGGGGTTTCGGGGCAGCAGGAGAGTTTGTGGGGTTTGGGGGGATGTGCTGCAGCTCTGCCCTCACTCACCCTTCTCTCCTCTTGCTCCCCTCACAGATTAGGTTTGAGAAGGACCTGAAGCGTTTGTGGAAGAAAGCGGGCTTGAAGCAGGCCCCTGAGGGCTGGCAGCCCCCCAAGATCTATGTGAAGAGCACCTGAGCCCCTCCCGAGTGTGTCTGCTGCATCGTTTTAATAAATGTTGTAGAACCAGCATCCACACCTCCCCCCAGTGCCTTTGTCCGTCCTTCCTGGGACAGTGAGGGGAGGAGGGCTTCCTGGAGGTGGGTGGGCCAGGGCTTGTGAGGAGACCCCAGGATTCAGGGTCACGGGGCTTGGTGGTCGGCTCCTGCTATGTCCCTGAAGGGCGGGAGGGGCAGCCCTTCCCCAGCTGCCCCTCACTGAGGACTGGCAGGGGTCTTAGGGAAGAGGGCATGGAGGGGTTGCAGCAGTGGGGTGATGGGCACTCACACTTTGTCCTCCTGCCCCCGTGACAGTCCCCATTACACACACACACACTCACACACACTCATACACACTCTCACACACACTCTCTCTCTCTCTCTCTCTCACTTGCCAAACATATTTCCATGGGGAACTGAAAATCTCAGAGAGTTGTCTGGGTCACTAAGAGGGGCCTTTTGAGGTTTTGCCACTACCCCGCACATAAGGATCGCTGAGGCCTGCATAGTGACTTAGTTTTAAAATCTACTATTAGCTGTGTTTTATTGCCTTTTTGCTTGTTTTGCTAACTGTTTCCCATTTTCATCTGAATCTGGATCAGCGCCCTCTGGAGCGCTGTGGGCTGCAGGCCACAGGCAGCGGTGGGTCCTGTGTTTGACCCCTCTAATCTCCAGCCTCATCATGTGATGGTGAGCTCGGACCCTCACTCATGCAGTCGGAGGATCTGAGAGCTGACAGGGATCTCTGCAGCTCTCGGCCCAGTCTGCACCCAAGGGAATCTTCACGGTGACCACCTGTCAGGTGGGCCACCTGTCACTTCTTGACCTTCAAGGAGGACGTCCCAAAGCTGCCTGTTTGACTTTTGGACGCTCGTTCAAAATCAGGAGCCTTTTTTCCTTAAATCAAATCTAAGTTTCCCTCGTATCTCCTGAGTCTTTTCCAAGCTAAACTTCATTTCCTTCGGCTGAAGCTCCTCTGACATCTCCCCAGGTCGTTCGTCGTCCTCTGGACGCTCGGGCTCGTTGGTGCCCTTAGATCCTCTGAATAATTGCAGCGATAGCTCCTGCTCTGGTTTTCTTCCGCAGTGAAGCACCCAGCGGCCCTCTAGCCGGGATGCCGGCCTAGCGGCGGAAGGGCTGTGCAGTTCCCCGGGTTTCTCGGCTTCCTCGGCCTGTTTGGGAGACTCAGAGGCTGGAGTCGTGCTGATTGTCTAGGACGTACTGGTTTGATAGAAGGTTTTGCCTCTTACCTCTAATTGTGGATTCCTGATAGTTTTCTGATGGGGGGGGGCGGATCACCACTTGATCCTTGCCTTAGACCTGCTGTGTTATAGTGTGTTAGGGCCGCCAGGTGGCGCTGTAGTGCATAGAGCACCCAGCCTGACGTCCCAAAGACGCATTTCAAATCCGGCCTCAGACTCATACTAGCCGTGCGGCCCCGGGCAAGTCACTTCACCCTGTTTGCCTCAGTTTCCTCATCTGTAAAATGAGCTGGGGAAGGAAATGGCAAACCGCCCTAGTTGCTCTGCCAAGAAAACCTCAAATGGGGTCACGAGGCATCAGACATGACTGAACAACAACGAAAATCATGGCACGAGTAGGTGCACAAATGTCTCCCACTGGTCACTTTTGCTCCTGTTGACAGCTTTGGTGATAAGTATACGGCATCAAAAATAAGGGATCACCTCCAGTGTATTAAAATAAGAGCCTTATACTGTGCCTTCAACCCTGATCAGTCAACTAACATTTATTAAGCACTTTCCAGGCACAAAGAGTCCTTGATCTCAAGAACCTCGAAGTCTAATGGATGACCCCTGACAATCCTAGAATTGAGGAGTAAACCCTTGGAAAGGCCAGAATCTGCCCTTTGCTGGCAGTATTAGGAGCACTAGGGGTTAAAGTCAACCATCTAAGAGGAGATGACGGAGAAACAGCTGGATCTTTCTTCTCAGAGGCTCATGTGGTCTTCCCTATTGAGTTGGTGGCTTTTGTTAGACACAGAGACCCAGCAAAGGAAGTCCGGTGTTGATGTGCTGAGGAGTAGAAGTGGGAGAGATGAAGGTTCTACTGCCCTCTTAAATCAAATGGGGCATTAGGAATATACTTTCTGTTCCCTGGCTCCCATATCTGGAAAATAATACCCGGCCCTCAGAACCAATGTGCAGTGACCTCCGTGGTCAGTTGGCAAGACTGAAGCCCAGGTCAGCTGGTGCCTGGGTCTCTGCCATTTGGTCCCTCAGTCTGAGCAGGGGCGGGGTGTCTTCCTGCCCAAAGAGACAGAAAGAACCAGAACACTGGCCCCATCCAACAGCTTCAGGGAGCTGTCTTATGAGATGGCAGATTCTCAGTCACTCCCCATGGCCAGGATGGCTGCTCTTGGGGTTGGGAATTTGCTGTGAGTGCAAAGGCTGCAGGTTTGGGACCGGGGAACTGAGGAGAGGAAGGCTCTTGACTTCATGGGCTATTTCCTCATGGCCGTCACAAGGTGGCAGTAGGCCTGCATCCTTCATCCATCTGGACCCTACCATGAAGAGCTGACAAAAGATGGAAATGCCAGTGAAGGCAGAGCCCCATCCTATTCTTCCAAGGCTGTCCCACCAGGGTCCAGGGGCCCCAGTCAGACTTCCCCTACTGCTCTAGGTGCCGCACAGAATGTCGGAAATGGGAGACACATTCACTTAGAGACATTGTGGGGCAAATGTCAGTGGTCCTAAAGTATTTCATGTGTTGGAGGGACAATCCTTAATCTGCTCAGCCTGAGGGCAGAACCAGGAGCGATGGGGGGAGTGGCAAAGGGGCAGATTAAAGCTTCCTGATATCGAAAGAAGGGATGGGCTACCTCCAGACTTCTCTTGTCTGGGATATTCAGAGTAGATTCCCTTTTAGATATGTTTCACCAGGCCTTTGATCCTGGGGGCTCAACTCCAACTCATTGAGATCATTTGGACCTTAGAGAACAGAGTGGGAAGGTCCCTGGAGCGCTTCGGGTTTCCAGCAAGGGAATGAGGGTTACCCACACTGTCACATGACAAAGCAGGGGACCTGGACCTCCGTCTCCCCAGGCTGAGGTTCTCTTTCTCACTGCCCCTCTCTTTAGCCCCAGGAAAGTTTTATGTTGGTATCTGCCCTCGGGGCACACTTGCTGCTTAAAGGGGCTCCGTGTGAAATCCTTCTTCCCTGGGGACGGCCACTTTCTGGTTCACAGGATCTCTCTTAAGATTTTCACCAAAAAAGCTGCAGAAACGTGGCCCATGTGACCTTCCCCTGTTCTTAGCACACACAGTGTAGCCATCTACCTAATGTGACTTGGCGTCCTTCCTTTCTAACAGTAATTTCAAAGCTTTATTGTTGTTGTCTGTCCTTCATTCTGGAAGAGGACCATGATATCAGGGAGGTGATGCCATGACATACAAGTGAATTGAATTTCAGTGAGGCAGGGCTGTGCAAGGTCACCAGCCTCACTTTCTCCTCCAGAGCCGTCTGGGTCCAGTGGCCAGATGTAGATCAGGACAGAGATATCAGATCTTTAGCTGAATAAGTGAATGCATAGGTGTATGAACGAACAGGAAGTAGTTAAAGCACTGGTTATGCACTTCAGGCTAGGCACAATAATAGGCCAGGCCCTCAAGAAGCTTCCTTCTAATGGGTCTGTGGTTTTTGGTGTGATCTCACTAAAAATGAGGGGCAGCCTATGATTCAGTAAGACCTGAGTTCAAATTCCGTGTCGGTCACACCTCGATTGTGAGATCTTGGGCAATCTTTCAGTGATTGGGGAGCTCTGTTACCTTTAAGGCGCAGAGCAGGCAAAGGTTCATCCACATTAGTAGAGGGAGCCTCCTCACTTGGATTTCTCTAACCAGTGAAATCACAGGACTAAACCAGGAGAAAAAAACAACCACCACCATGTTTAAAAACAAAAATAAGTCTTCTTACCTCTTTTAACTTGAAGTATATATTCATAGGACCCCTTCTCCCTTTTTTTTGGTGAGGCAATCAGATTTAAGTGACCAGGGTCACATAACTAGTAAGTGTCAAGTGTCAGAGGCTAGATTTGAACTCAGCTCCTCTTGACTCCAGGGCTGGTGCTATATCCGTTGTACTACCTAGCTGCTCCTACCCCTTCTCATTTTACAGATGAAGGACCTGAGGGCTAGGGAGTTTAAGTAATACAAGGTCAATAGTTAAATGTCAAATGGTAGAATTCAAATCCAGGTCCTCAGATTCCAGAGGCAGTGGTCTTGGGGGCAGCTAGAGGGCGCAGTGGATAGAGCATGGGGCCTGGAGTTAGGAAGACCTGAATTCAAATTCTCCATCTGACACATAGCTGTGTAACTCTGGCAAATCATTTAACTTATGTTTGCCTTAGTTTGCTCAACTGTAAAATGGGGATAATAATAGCACCTACATCCCAGGCTTGTTGTAAGATCAAATAAGATAATATTTATAAAGTGCTTAGCACAGTACATGGCACATAGGAAGTACTTCGTAAATATTAGCTATTGTTATTATCATCATTATCTTAAGTCAGCGCTGGATTTGAAGTCAGAAGATAGAATTTAGTTCAATAAGCATTCGTTAAGCATCTAGTCTGTACAAATCATTCTGCCAGGTGCCGAGGAAACAGTAAAATGGACAAAACCTCGCTGTCGAGGACCTTGCATTCTACTTGGAAGCGGGTATACAAAAACTATACATATAAATACAAAGAAGAATGAACAGGGACAAAGAATAAATAAGGAAATATTAAGAGAGAGAAAATATTCAGTGGAAGTATCAGGGCAGGCATTTTGGAAGAGATGGCGTCCGAACCAGGCCTTGAAGAAAGAGAAGAATTCGGAAAGGTTTTTAGATTCTCAGACTTAGAGCTGGGATCTGAGAAGTCCATCAAGTACAACCTTCTCATTTTACAGTTGAGGAATCTGAGACCCGTACTGAAGCTGTGACTTGCCCAAGGTCATACAGCTAGTAAGTATCTGAGTTAGGATTTGAACCCAAGTCTTCCTAAGTCCACGTCCAGTGTCCTATCCACCATGTCATACTTCCTTTTCCAATTGAGAGGAAGGAATATGTGGGGAACAGCCAGTGCAACGGTCTGGTGGTGGGAGATGCAGTAAGTAATGTAGATATGTGATGAACTTCGAGGAAGCCCAGTAGATATAGATCTACATGTCTACATAGATATAGATGTAGATATAATTGGGCGGGGCGGGGAGAGTAGTGTGTGAGAAGTCTGGAAAAGGAAGAAGGAGAACTTTTAAGTGTCAAACCAAGGACTTGATATTTGATCCTGGAAGCGACAGAGAGCCCCACGGTGGTGTGACGCGGTCGGATCCCTGCTTTAGGAAGGTCACTTTGACCGCTGAGTGGAGGACGCCGGACTGGCGCAGAGAGAGACTTTCTTGATTGAGGCAGGGGGACTCACCAGCAGGCTATTGAAATAGTGCATTCACGAGGCAAGGAAGGAGAACAATTTGGATAAGAAGACGAGAGACAAACACGTCTGAGAGACTCAGGAACTCTGATGAATCCAGTGGTCAACTACCACCTTGAGCAACTGTGATGAAACCTGCTACCCACATCCTGATAAAGAAGCGATGGGGTCAGAGAGTAGATGGAGAAATGTTTTTTTTAAATGGCCCGTTTGGGAATTTGTTTTACTTGGCTATACATGTTAGTAACAGAGGTGGATTTTTTCCCCCCAGTGAAGGGTGGGTAGGAGAGAATGCAAACCTGAAAATAAAATAAAATTTAATTTAAAAGATTTTTGAAGTGGTGATGAGACCCTGGGCTGGATGGGGGCTCTGTAAATAGAAGGGAACGTGTATAGGAGAATGTTACGGAGATAGAAATAATAAGATTTGGAGGGGAGGGGAAGATAATAAGTTCTATTTTGGAAATGTTGAGTTTAAGGCGTCTATGAACCATCCTGGTCAAAATGTCTGAAAAGTAGTTGTTGAAGAGCTGGTGCTCGGGAGAGAGACTAGGCCTGGATATGTAGATCTGGAATCCATCAGCATAGAGATTACTGAACTCAGTGATAATTGAACTCAGAGATAAGGTCACTGCAAGGATGTGGAAACAGAAGACAAGAGGACCCAGAACAGAGCCTTGGGCGACACTCGTGGTTAGCAGGATTGACACAATGAAAATCCATCAGAGGAGACAGAGGAGGATCGGTCAGACAGGAGGAGAACCAGGAGAGAGAAATATCAGTGTCGCAGAAACCCAAAGAGGGAGAAGGTGACCCACAGGGCCAAAGGCTGCAGAGAAGTCAGGAAGGATGAGGAATCAAGGAAAATTCATTCTGATTTAACAATTAAGCTATTGTTGGTAACTTTGAAGAGAGAAATTTCAGTTAAACAGTGAGATCTGAAGCCAGATGGCAGAGGGTTAGAAGAATGAGAAGGGAGGGTGTGGAGATGCAGACAGCTGTTATAAATTTATGCAAGAAGGGGAGAGATATAGGATAACAGTGGGATGAGAGGAATTAGGGTTTTTTAAGGACAGGAGAGACTTGGGTATGTTTGGAGACAGCAGAGAAGAAGCCAGGAGATGGGGAGATACTAGATTGGAGAGAGTGGGGGTGACCGGAGGGGCAGTGTGATGAAAAAGACTGGAGGGGATTACACCAAGGGGATATGTAGGGGGCTTGGCCTCGGCAAGGAGAAGGGCAACTCTTTGCCAGATACTGGAGTGAAGGGAGAATGAATGAGGGGGGTGATATTAGAGGAAGGGAAGATGAAGAGAAGGGGAGAAAAGGAAATTCACTTGTCTCTTTTGGTTTTTTATTTTGCTTTTTTAGTGAAGGAGGAAGAATTGAGGAGTTGGGGTATTTGAGGGAACGCCACCATATATGTCAAACTCATTTAGCCTGAGGGTAGAAATTGGCGTGGAGGAGGACTGTGAACCAGATACCAGACTTGCTGAGGAAGAAAAGACACGATGGGAGCCTGTAGATAATGGCCACCAAGATCTGGACTGGGTGACAAATGTGAAGAGTGTGGATGTCATAGGAAGAGAGGCTTCCCGATGATAGCAGTGAAGGGAGAGTCTAGGAGCGACGATGAGGAGTGATTTCCGTTCTGATTCTGTCACCTCCATCACTAGGTCAGGCATATGAGGGAAGCTTAAGTAGTGCTGGAAAGGGTGGCAGGATGCAGGGTCATGGGGGGAGCCAGAGCTCAGTGAGTGCCAGGGGATGGAAGGAGCAAGCCGGCAGCCAGGTGAGAACACATCTGTAAATTATGGAGTAAGTATTCTAGCGGGCATCGTGGAAGGGGCTGGCGGATCTGGATTAGAACAGGGGATCAGGGAGGGAGAGTGTTGAGGAGGCGGGTATGAGGAAGTAGACTGCTGGCCTTAGAGTGGGGTGGTTTACTCTTCGGCGATCTGGGGCTCGGTATTAATGGAAAGGGCAGCTAAGTGCCTCAGTGGATAGAGTGCTGGGCTCAGAGTCAGGAAGACCTGAGTTCAAATCTAACCTCAGACCCTCACTAGCTGTGTGACCCTGGGCAAGTCACTTCAATCTGTTTGGGTCAGTTTCCTCAAGTGTGAAATGAACTGGAAAAGGAAATGGTAAACCACTCCAGCACCTGCCAAGAAATGGGCTCACCTAGAGTCAGACAGGACTGAAACAACAAAATTAATGGCATGTAGAAAGTGAAAGGGGTTGGGACTATGCCAATCACTGGAGAAAGAATTCAAGCAGATTATCAGTGCATGGGGGTGAGGGGAGAGAAGACAGGTGATTAGAGGGCCCAAGGGCTTCCTTCCAGGTCTCCAAGGATGGCAGATCTTCAGAAGCCCAGAGTCTGGGAAGCAGGAGTGGGAGAAGGGATGTCTGGGGCCTAGTCAGGGGAGTGGGAGGGAGGTCAAGGGCTTTCCTCCAGCAAGCAGACCATGGCCATTTGGGAAGGGGAGGGCTCTGGAAGAGGCCAGAAAATGGGCTTTGTAGTGGCCTCAAAGAAGATATCTCCCAGCTATAGAGTCTGTGATTATGGCTTGAAGCAGACTTTGGGGGCCTGGCCTTGGACCTCCCCCCCAAGGACATCTAGCGTGCTTGTACCGGAGAAGCAAGGAGCTAGAATGTGTGCTCTCTGTCCATCCCTGTAGAGAACAGGTTGGTAAATCGGCCTCGGGGGAAGGGATTCAGGCTGAGCAAACTGAGACATTTGTCAGCCTTGCCGTACTAGAATGGGGAGTTGGTGAATGGATCTGACCTCTCTGAAATGGATCCAAAAATGCCTCCAGCCAATGTTCTGGTCTTCGTAATTTCTTGAACCAACGGGGATCTTGGAGGTTTTGAGTAAGGGAAGGGAGAGCTACAATAAGGCTCTATTAAGAGGGTGACCAGGGATGAAGGTGGAGGGAGGATGAGGAGGACATTGGCCAGGCAGCATGGTCCTAGAAGGCAGACGGACTACAGTCCTAGGACCTTCCTGGGACCCATGAAAACACAGAGCAATCATGGCCTCTCTCTGCAGTCTTGGGGCAGCCAGGTGGCGCCATGGTGCACAGAGTGCTGGGCCTGGAGTCAGGAAGACTCATCTTCCTGAGTTCAAATCTGCCCTCAGTCACTTCCTAGCTGTGGGACCCTGTTGGCCTCAGTTTCCTCATCTGTAAAATGAGCTGGAGAAGGAAATGGCAAACTATTCCAGTATCTCTGCCAAGAAAACCCCAAATAGGGGCATGAAGAGTCAGATGCAACTGAGAAACAGCTGAACGACTCTGCTGTCTGTATGGGAACCTACAGATAGAAGGATTAGACCCAACCAGCAGATGGATACAGTCTAACATCATTTCCACCTTGGCCTTGCCTTCCTTTCCTTACCTCAGGTGGTGCCCGCTTCTCTGAAAGTGGATCTCCCCCCCTTGCTGCCAGCTGGGCAATGCCAAGGGGTCTGGGAGTGGGTAGCTGGGCTGCTGTCGATAATCCACAAAGCAGAGACTGAGGAGCTGGCCCGTGTCCCCAGGGAGCCGTGTGGCCTCAGGCCAGCTCCTCCCTGTGGTCAGGGCCCTACACCACCAGCCGCTAAGGAGCACCCTGCCTGGCCAAGCAGGGTCTTATGGGGACTGGCCACTAATTGCATGGTAGCCGTGGGGCGGCAACGTGTCCCCTGACTTGTAGTTACAGGGTGGGGCGGGCCTGGGGGTTATGTGTGGACCTCAAATTTGCTGGAGTGGGGTGGGGAAGAGTGGGAGCTCTGAAGTCTCAGGGTGGCCCGAGAGGATGAGAAAGGACCTTCCTTTTGGTGTTTTCCTAAAGCTTAAGAAATGGGTGAGTTTGGTCTGGCTTCGCTAGGAAGAGGCCTTTGTATGGAAGGAGCTCAAGGCTCCTGTTTTCCTTTTTCATACTGGGGCAACTCCCCCTGATATTCCCATGTCCCCACAGTCTGGGCCACAGCAGTAGCTCACTCCCCGGGGGAGATGAAGCAATTGGCCGCTCAGTGCATTTCCCCAGACTGGAGATATCCGGCGGTGAGGACGAGCTGACGGATTGCTCTGCTTAGGACTTGGCTGAGAATAGGCCCAAGGAAGTCAGGGCAGACTCAGCCAGATGCACCGTGTGCCCGGTGAGACAGACACACGGTGGCATGTGTGTACAGACCAGGTCACAAACACACAGCTAGACGTTGTCAGGGGCACCCAGACGCTTAGGATGTTATGGAGGCAAACACAGGCACAGACAGAAAAACACCGCACCACCTGCACGGAGCCGCCTCTGTGACCCCGGCTCCCCAGCCTCAGGGCTCCTCAGATCCCATCTCCTGCTGCCCTCGGCTGGCTTCCCCGTCCCAGACTTGTGCCCTGGAGGCTGAGTGAGGAGACAGAGGCCTATTCTTAGTGCTGGGTCTACACTGCTCTCAGGCACCCCTCCCCATTTCCTTTCCCCATCCAGGTGAGTCACAGGAGTGGGTGGGCCTGGCCAAGGAGTGTAGCTCCTACTCCCTCCCAAAGTCCCACGGAGCTCCTTGGGTGAAGCAGGACCCTCCAGCGGTGATTTTAGTTTTTTTAATGAACAAAGATATTTTCCTTCCTTTTCACTCACTCTCCCCTATAGGAAAAAAAGAAAAACAAAACCCTTGTAACAAACACTCATGATCAAACAAAACAAATTCCAGGCCATGTCCAAAAAAAGTGACTCATTCTGCGTCTTGAGCCCATCACTACTTTGTCAGGAGACAAACATGGCAACATGTTTCACCATCAGTCCCCCAGAAGTGATTTTAGCCATTCCAGATTCCATCCATTCCCCACCGCCCCAGCTGCCAATGCTCCCCCCTTCCCCAAATGACTAAGTCTCTATCTGGTATTTAGATTTTTTAATGGTGTTTTTCTCCCTAATAGCTCAACTGTTCTATTTTTGTCTCCGGATTCTTAGTATTTAGCACACTGTCTGGCACATAGTAGGCACTTTGTAAATGGGAACTGAATTGAATTTCTCCACCTCCCCCACGTGCCCCCCCCATTACTAGGAGCCCTTCCTTGTCTAGTCCAAAAATGAGTGTAGACGGCCAAAGAGACGTGATTATATACCTATAGGTCTGCGGTGTCTACGTCTCTCTCCCACAGGAGACCCTTTGGCCCTCAAGACCCCCTGATCTGAGGGACAAATACTCTTGGGAAGTCCTTGCTTTGAAGGGAAGCCACAACCCTTAAAGGAGCATCCAGTCTGAGAGGGGTACTTGACTCTGCCCTATCCTTGGGGAAGCTCCCTTCCTAATCTGAGGAGAGAACTTGGCCTTGGCCATCAGGAACCCCCAGTGGGAGGGGAGGGGTTGGTGTTGGCCATCAGGAGCCCCCA
>NW_020950600.1:4231194-4263074 GCF_900497805.2 Vombatus ursinus | reverse complement strand
GAGGGGTTGTTGTTGGCCATCAGGAGCCACCAGTGTGAGGGGAGGGGTTGGTACTTGCTATTCAGGACTCCCCAGTGTGAGGGGGCTACCTTCAGGTCTGGGTTTGCCTATTGAGAAGGGTCAGGATGAGAGATGTTCATTCCTTGCTTCTCCCCCTCCAACCCCCACTTATAGGCCACCCACAGAACCATACCTCCACAGAGCCCCCTCCCAGCCCTGGTGCAGCCCTGAGCCACTAAATTTGTCTAAGATTATAGGTGGCAGCAGTGGTGAGGCAAGAACCAGGGATGGGGCTGTTTGAAGCTGAGAATGATGGGTTTGGGATTCTTGAAAGCAATTAGGACATTGAGAAGGGATCGCTCACCCTATTTTTATCTCTAAGGAGCCCCACTATGGCCACAGTAGATTATCTCCTCCCTTTTTGCCTCTGATCTCTACCCCCCTCTCTACCTGTCTCTTATCTCTGTGTCTCTCTGCCTCTGATCTCTCTCCCTCTCTGTTTCCCTCCTTATTTCTGTCTCTCCCTGTTTTTAATCTCTGTCTCTGATTTCTGTCTCAGTCTTTCCCTGAGATCTTTTTTGTTTTTCTCTGTCTCTGTTCTCTTTGTCTATCTCTGTTTCTATGTCTCCCTGTCTCTGCTGTTACTGTGTGTGTATGTGTGTGGCTTTTTTTTTTTCAGATCTCTTTGGGGAGCTCTGCCTGGTAGGGGCTGTAATTATTGACAGGGAAAGGGCTGGAGGCAGGAGGTTGGGGGCAACCTCCTTCAAAATGGTTACCAGTGGATTTCTATGGATTGTTGTTGTTCAGTTGTTTTCAGTTGTGTTCGACTCTCTGTGACCCCATTTGGGTTTTTCTCGGCAGATACTGGAGTGGTTTGCCATTTCCTTCTCCAGCTCATTTGACAGATGAAGAAACTGAGGCAAACAGGGTCAAGTGACTTGCCCAGGGTCACACAGCTGGCAAGTGTCTGAGGCTGAATTTGAACTCAGGTCCCTTAGAAGTCCCAGGCAGTTTTTGGAGGACCTCAGTCATCCACCAGGAAACCAAGCCCTGCCCAATGGGAGCATCTTACCTGTCCTTCTACTGAATCCTCCCCCCCACACCAGCCCCTTCCTCTTGCTCTGGGAATGATAATCAAATCAATGCTGCCATTTTATATAGAAAGGGCATGACAAGGGATTGTCTTATGGCTCCACCCAAATCCCTGGGACTCCCCAGACCCAAACTCCCTTCCCTAGTCAAGGCTAGCCTAAATGAGTGTTGTGGGAGGGTTGGGAGGAGGGTGACTGACAACCAGGAAATGCCTCCTGCAGAACATGGAACTGAGTCTTGGAGGAAGCTAGAGAAGTGGGGGTGAACACAGACAGAGCCTTCTAGGTACGGGGACAGTCCCTAGTGAAAAGACTGAGATGGGTGATAGAGTGTCACATTCAGGGACCAACAAAGGAGGCCAGTGTCACTGGATCATGGCATGCATGGAGGGGAGTGTGTGTGTGTGTGTGTGTGTGTGTGTGTGTGTATGGGTGTGTGTGTGTGATGGGAGTTATGAAGGACTTCAAATGCCAAAAAGAGGGTATCATAATTGATCCTGGAGATAATAGGGAGCCCCAGGAGTTTCTTGAGTAGGGGGGTGACATGGTTGGACCAGTGCTTTAGGAAAATCACTTTGGCAGCTGAATGGAAGATGGATTGGAATGGAGAGAGATGAGGCAGGGAGACCCCCCAGCAGGCTAGTGCAATAATACAGGTTTGAGGAGATGAGAAGCTTGCATGGCTTTAAAACTACTATATATGCATTTAAATAAATGAAGTCACTGCTTCCTGTGTGACCTTGGGGAAGCCATTAACCTCTCTGGTCATCAAGTTCCTCATCCGCGGAGGGCTAGACTGCACAGCCTCTAAGGTCCCCTTCAGATCTAACATTTTATTATCTCAGGACAGTTCCACCTAACAGCTTTTCATTGTTTCCTCCATATCTCCACAAGGCAAGCGCTCACATGAAGGTCAGAAGAAGCAGAACAAGGATGCTCTCAAGGTCTCTCTGAAGAACTTCGTGAGACGTGGGAGACATTGGCACAAGACCACCCAGTGTGGTGTGCCCACTGCTCTATGAGTGAAGCAGAATTGTAGTAGCTGGAAAGAAACATAAGATGCCCAGATCTAGAGCCATCTCCACTCCAAATGTTCATGTGGAGTATTTGTGCCCAATCTGTGGTAAAGCCTTCCAAGCTCATACTGGTCTGATCAGCCGCAGTTGGACACACAGTACCTTGACCCCAACTAGTGATATCATTTTGATCCTCTTCAGACATGAAGAGCAACAACCAACCAATTATATCTCCATCAAATTTTAACCCTTCATTTCTCCCACTCACTTTTCTTCTTATGTAATTGAACTCGGTGTTTATGCTTGGGTTTTGCTCTCTTCCATTCTGCCCTGTTTCAGAGATTTCTCTGTAGACCTCATACTTACCGGTCTTAATTGCATTATGGCATCCCATTCCACTCACGGACCATGATTTATCTATCCCCTTCCTGTTGAAAATGGAGATGATTCCAAAATCTTTGAATCAATGGCTTAAAAAAAAATCCATCCATACATTTCGTTTCAGCACAACGGACACTTCCCAAATCCATATCTCACGGAATCCCTAGACGAGACAGTCCCAGATTGCTTGGTTGTTCCTAGGAAGGAAGACCTCCAATAACGGGGCCAGTAAGTGCCATGCTAAATGGGCTGGAGTTTTGGCTCCTCCCCATCTTGACTCTATTTACGTTGTTGTCAATGTCATGTTGATAGACGCAGGATCTCCTAGATTTAGAGCTGAGAAGCAGGGGTGTGCTACACCCAACTTGAACTGGCTCACAGGGTTCAATTGTTCAATTTTCAGTGTGGACATTTCTGCCTCAAAAGGCAACAAATGCTGAAAATCAGGGTTTGTAGATTGTCTAGACTTAAGAAAGTGTGTTTTGTCTACCCCTTTGTGTAGGCTGTTACACATTGCAGATTTTTGGGCTTTTTCAATGTATGGGTCAGTTGTGCTGATTTTTTTCCCCTCTCTTAAAAAAATACTATTTATCATATAGCATGGCTCTGCGCAGAGAAAGGGGGAGGAAAACATGGGATACCATGGTGTTGTAAGAAGCAAAACATCAATAAAAATTATTTTTTAGAAGATGTGATAACATGATCAATATGAAAATATGTTTTACATTTATATTACTTATATCAAATTTCTTGCCACCTTAGGCATGGGTGAGGGAAGGGAGAGAATTTGGAGTTCAAAATTTTTAAAAATGTTAAAAATTATTTTTGCCTGGAATTGGAAAAAATAAAATATTATACAAATTAAAAAGTGCAAAAAAATTTAAACCCAAGAGCTGGTTGTTAAACATTTAGTCCATCTCCCTCCTTTTATTGATAAGGAAACTGAGGCTCGGAGAAATTGATCCATCTTTTAGAGTCCATGACCTCTCTTGTTCACACAAGTCTTCTCATGTTCCTCTGAATTCCTCACTTTTCACCATTCCTTATGGGCAGAAATGCTTAATTATGTTTATACATAATCATTCCTCCAATGACTGGGCATGAATTTTTTTTCCAGATTTTTCTTGGATAGCTTAGTTTGTTATTTTGCTTTATAATACTTTCTGGGAATATTCCCAACAATGGAATTATTGGATCAAAGGATGTGATTATTCTCCAGACTTTTACTAAGGACTGCCAGAGTGGTGATAGGGGTAGGGCCTGGGCCTGTGATTTTTGGTGTAGGGAATTCTCAGATGGGGAAGCTGTCTCTGCCAGACCAGTGGCAACCTTCTCTGCAGCTGATGGTCTTAGACTATGGCCTGGAGCTTTGAGATGTTCAGTGACTTGCCTACGATTGTACATCCAGTAAATAGGGCAGAGGGAGCATTTGAACTCAGGTCTTCCTGGCTCCAAGACCAGCATTCTATCCTACCCTAAATGTGCATTGATATCACTGTCAGATTGTTCTTCATAAAGTTTCCATAAACACAAATTTTCAATTCCACCAACAAAGAATGTGTCCACCAGAGGCCTCCACCAGAGGACTCATTGATGGGGACTTTGATTCCAATCCTTCAACTAGTCCCAAATCCACCTGTCCTAACACTCCTACAGAGACACACTCATCCACAAACACACATTCACTGATACATACTCACAGAGAAATATGTTAATTTATTTAAATGGATGTTCATTTGTGGGAGTGCCTCTGTGTGTGTGTGTGTGAGTGTGATATCTCTCCATGTCTACAAAACTAGCATGACAGACTTTGCTAAATGTCTGCTGGATGAGAAAAATCTTATTCTGAGAACTGTGTGATGGGGGCTCAGGGAGGCCCCCTGAAGTCCCTCTTGCTAAAGGTAAGAAGCTTGGACCCTCTGCTTTGTGTGTATGTGTGTGTATATGTATCTGTACACACATATAACACGTGCGTGGATATAACATATACATACATATACATATGTACATATACACCCATGTATATATGGGAGTGTGTGTCTGTGGGATTGTGAATGAGTGTGTCTGTGGGATTTGTGTATGTGTCTATGAGTGTGACCAGGAGTAAGTGTGTTTGTGAGTATGGTTGTCTTTGTGATTGCTGGAGTGTGAATGTGTTTTTCTGTGAATGCCGTACCTATGTTTGTTTGGGAGATGGTGCTATACTGTCTGAGACTCCTGGAACGGGGGTCAGAATTTCATTTCTTAGGCTCGGAGGAGGGGGCTGAGGCATCTCTGAAGGGCTTGCCTCCCTTTCCGGGCTCCTGGGGTATAAGGGATTAGAGCCTTTGGCCTGAGGGGCTGGTTTTGGAGAGTCCTTGGCCTGAGGGAACCCATAGTCGGAAGGGAAGATGCAGTCCCTGCCCTCAGAGAGCCCCCAGCTTAAGGTGGGAGACAGCCTCTGCCCTTATATTGAGGGGAGACACGACCCTGCCACCCCAGAGCCTCTGATTTCAGCAGAACCCACAGTCCTAGCCTTGGGGAGCCCCAGTCATAGTGAAGGTACCCCTAGATATAGGGTGGAATTAAGCTGGAGGTGCATCTTGGAGGAGGCATGTTAGGAGCATAACCTAGAAGTAGGAAGAGCAAGCTGCCCTGGCCAACAACCTTGTTTGCCCATCATCTGGCTGCCTTCCTTGTATCCCTCCTTCCCTCCCTTCCTCCATTCCTCTCTCCTTCCCGCCCCTGTGGCCGCTGCTGTCATGTGCTGGCTATTTCCTGCTGGAGGGAGCAGAGCCTGGCCACAGCCTAGGAGGGAGGAAGGGAGGGAGGGGGGAAGGGATAGAGGGAGCAGAGCCCGGAGGGGGCGTGCAGGAGGCGAGCCCCCCGGCCACGTCCCTCTGTGGGCCTGGAAGGATGCCCTCCTCCAAGATCTGCTCACTGTCCCTGAAGGGCAGTCAGGCAAGGAACTGACTGTTAGGTTCCATCCCCACTAGGCAGTGGGAGGGAAAAAGCCAAGTTGGCTTTGCAGCAGGAGGGTTTTCAAGTGAGCCTTCAGGAGACACAGCGATATTAGCTAGGAATGGAGCTAAGGGGGTCCTTAGATCTCAGGATACAGGAGCCTGGGGGCCAGGTCCTTTCAAACCCCAGTCCCGCTGAGCTTGCTTCATGTCCAGCCCCTCAGTGGCTTCCATCCAGACCTTCCAACTCCTTTCCCCTCCCAGATGACCTACTTCCTCCTTCCTGGCCACCAAGAGACCAGGACAGGTACCGGTGGTGCACCTGAGGATGCCTGTCTTTCCCACCCCCAGCCTACTGTTGACAGCTTGGCACCCAGGGTCTAGAGGAAACAGCTTCTAATCCCTGTTTAAGGACATTTCCTGGGCCTGAGATCGGCTCCTCAGCTGCTCCAGGTCACTCTCTCCTCCCCTCTTCTGGCCCATGTCCCAGGCCAAATCTGGAATTCATCTTTCCTTTCAAAACATACAGAGAAGGAAAGAGGAGGGAGGAAGACACAGAGACATGGAGAAGGAAGCAGAGGGAGAGACAGAGAGATGGAGAGAGATGGACGCTAAGAGATAGACAGGCCCATGGAGAGAGACACACAGAGACATGGAGAAGGAAACAGGGAGAGACAGAGAGGTGGAGAGAGATACTGAGACCAAGAGATAGAGACATGGATAGATAGGGACACCAAGAGAAACAGAGATAGAGATGGAGAGAGTCACAAGCAGGTAAAAGATGTACAAACGTTTTGAGACAGACAGAGCGAGAGAGAGAGAGAGAGAGAGAGAGAGACAGAGACAGAGACAGAGACAGAGAGAGACAGAGAGAGACAGAGAGACAGAGAGACAGAGAGACACAGAGACAGAGAGACAGAGAGACAGAGAGAGATAGACAGAAGGTTCTCCCCTCCCCACACCCTCCTGACTGAGGGAGAGAAGGGGGAGACAGACAGAGAGAGGGAGACACACAGAAAGAGAAACCACTGTTAGCGTAACCAGCTATAAAAACAACAAGCCGTCCAGGAAAGGGGGTGGGATGGCAACCCAGACTCGAGCTTGTTTTTCCGAGAAGGAAAAGGGGAGGAGAAAGGGAAAGAAGCCTGGAGGAGTGAGGAGGAGAACGGAGGCACTGAGTTCACAGCCCATTTTGGGTAAGGGGGCTCTGTGCCTGATCTCAAATCCTGCCAGCCCTTCCACTATGGGCAATCAGTCCCCTGAGTCATTGGAAGATAAGCAGGATTTGTAATCAAAAGGCTTGGATTTGAATCCCAAAACAATCCTGGACAGGTTATTTCCATTCTCTGAGCCTCAGTTTCCTCACCTGAAAAATGAAAAGGGTTGCCCCAGAAAACCTCTAAGGTCCATCCTAACTCTTAATCTTGTGGCTCTGATGTGTCTGGCGGAGCCATCAGAGAAAGCCAGGCAGTAAGAAGTATTCTGGAGTCAGGAGTAGGGCGTCTTCCAGCTGGGAAGTTCCTTCCCCCATCTGCCCTAAGTCACTTCTGCTATTGCTAAATAAGCCAGAGCTTAGGGAGGAAGCCCCAAACAGCTGCTCCTCTCACCTCCCCCACCATTTCCAGTCCTGGACCAGGACTGTGATGATGGGGTTGGGTGATGGGCCAGAACTGGTCATCCAGGGCATGGGATACCATCCATCCCTAGTGGGCCTGGGCCATCCACCGCTATGGGCATCTCAGAGTTAATTCAACCCAAATGGGCAACCTAAAAAAATGCACCGAGGATTTTTTGTGGTTGTTTGGGGGGTGGGGTTTTTTTCTGAGGTTTAGTTTAACTAGAAGGGAACCAGCTGGGCTCTATGATTTCCCCTTTTGTTTACACAGCCCTCAGTAAGGTTTCCCAGAGCTTCAAATGTATGTGTCCTGCCTTTCCCCTCAAACCTGGGGCTCCAAGAAGGCGGGGGCCATGTTTCCCCCTTAGACTGGAGGGGTCCTTGATGGCAGGGACTGCCTTTTAGAATGTGGGTTCCCAAAGGGCAAAGGTGTGTCTCCTTCCTTCAGGCTGGAGCTCCCTTAGGGCAAGGGTTGGCTTCCTCTCAAACTGGGGGTTCCCTGAGGTCAGGGATTATGTCTCCCCTTAAACTGGGGGCCCCACAGGAACGGGCTGTCTCTCATTTCAAAATGAGAATTCCCCCAGGGTAAGACTGTGTCTTCCTCCCAGTTTGGGGGTTCCCCTAGGGCAGGACTGTGTTCCTCAGGCTAGTGCTTTTCGAGAGCTGTCACTCGAAACTGAGGGTTTCTTGAGGGAACAAACATTTCTCTGAGGCTAGGCGATCCCTAAGGGCAAGACTATGCTGAGACCAGGGGCTCTCTGAAATTCCCTTTTTCCATGTCTTTAACCTACAGACCTCTACCCCAGAATTGAAGTTGGGAGTCAAGGAACAATTTGCTTTGAATTTTCAGGCTCTTTTCTTGTGGGCTGTTGCTTCAGGTTCCAAGTCAGAGAAAAATCTCCTGGATCACGTCAGGGGCTAGGAGCAAGAAGTCTTGTCCAATCCCTTTCGGCTGGAAAACAGATGTAGGGCTCCCAGCTGACCAGCCCCTTGTCCATTTCCCTCTGGTTGCTACTTCCTCTAGTAACCCCTCATCTCTCATAGATAGGGGCTGTGGGGTGTCCATGGAGAGGATTGGGGTGTCCATGGAGAGGATTGGGATCGCAGATACTCACTTGGGAATGGACAGCCATCCTCCATCTTCACTGAGAGAGTGGCATTGAGAAGAATTATGGTTAAGGAAAGACCATCCCCAGCCTGAGAGTTGTGGGGTGCTGGAGGTTAACGGTAGCAGTGGGAAGGAAGCATTTGCTCTGGCCACGTTGGGGGGAGGTCTGCTCAATGCTGAGCCTCTGATTCTGGCTCCTGGCGAACATGGGTGTGTGTTTGGTGGGGAGGGGGTCATGACCTTTTCCCAAACTTTGAGGGATCCCTCCTTAGGGATGCAGGTTTGGAAATAGATGCATGAGGGGGGAGAGAGTATTGGTCTCCCAAATCTCAGTTGTGGGCAAGTGAACTGCTTTGGCAGAACCTTGGGTGGGAGAGCTATATTCCCTAAAGACACAAAAAATAGCTTGAGTCTGAGTGAGTGAAGAAAGGGTTATTACTCAGAGATCAGAGTTGGCATCCTCTTGGGTGGAAAGGCTGGCTGGCACTCAGAGATCAGAGCTAGGGTTCCCTGGCATGGTGGGGCTGCCATTTGGAAATCATAGTTTAGGGGTCCCTTCTGGTAGAGAGGTGGTTGCCTCGCATTCAGTTGGGTCTCTTCTGATGGAGGGGCCAGTGCTTAGAGATCAGAGTTGGGGTCCCCTTGGATGGAGGGACTGGTGCTTAAAAATCAGAATTAGGTCCCCTCTGCTGGAGGAACTGGGGCTTCAAGAGCAGAGTTGGGTCCCCTTCAACAGGGCCTCTGGGTTCTCTCCCTGGGGGGACTGGGAGGGAGAAGATTGGAAGGCTTTTCCCTCCAGGCTGGGCTGGATGTGGGGTAAGGATCCTACTGGACCTTGCCTGGGTTCCCTGTCTTCCAGCTGCAGCTAAAAGAAGAGGAGGAGGTGGAGCTGGGCTGAGGGGAGGGGGAGGAGCTGGGGGGAAATCTCAGAGCCCCCGCCCTCTCCCACCTCCTCCCTCCTGTGAATTGGGAGGGGGAGGCTGAGGAACCCAGCAGCCCTGGGGAGGTGGGGAGCCAGGAGTTTGAGGAGGAGCAGGCCAGGACCAGGTCTGTCTGTCCGACCCAGGGCCCAGCTCCAGGCGGGCTCAATGATGTCATAGCCAGGCCAGGGGTGGGGGCAGAGAACAACTCTGTCTTAACTTGTTTTTCAAGGGGAGAGAGAGAGACAAAGAGAGACAGAGAAACCGAGAGAGACCAAGAGACGGGGAGATTGGAAGAGCCAGAGATAGGGCGCCGGGGCCAGAGACAGGCAGAGGCAGCTGTGAGGAGGAGCCCCAGCCAGGACAGGCCAGGCAGGGGCTGAGCCGACATGGAGCAGTTACCCAGAAAAGTTCTCCTCTGGCATCTCCTGCTTCTGCAGAGTAAGTGCTGGCCATCCAAGCCAGGACTGGGATGCTGGGGGAGAGGGCAAAGAGGGGTGGTGCTGAGTCCTGTGTGTCCTCGTGTGACTCTGATGGGGTCTCTTTCGGGTAAGGGGGTCCAGGTTTTTGAGGGTTGGGGATCAGGGAGAAGGCTGGTGGGGGAAGCTCCCTCCCCTTCTCTCCTCCTCCCAGCCCCCAGAGATAGGCAATGACCCTGTCTGCTCCCCTCCCAGAACTGGCTAGGGGCTGGAGTCCATAGGAGTCTGGAACTTAGTGGAACGTGAAGCGTACATGTCAGAATACAAAAATTTACTTAGCAAAAATTTCTCTGTCACTGAAAGGGCTGTGGATGGGGGTGGGTGGGGCGAGAGACTGTGCAGCCTCCTTTTCTCTCTCACCCCCACCTTCCTGGGCTACAGAGGTGGAGGTGAGGGATGTCAAGAATGGCCCCTCTGAAATGTCCCAAATATGAAGAGAAGACCCTCACCCTCCCATTGCCCAGTTCCCCTTAGGTGTGTGTGTTTGGGGGGAGTCAGACCCATCCTTCTCTAAGGCCAGGCCTGGAGTGGGGGGAGATAATAGGGAGTTTGGGAGAACCTGGGCATGCTTTGAGGGCAAAGGGGAAAGTTTGGGGGAAGGACGGATTTAGGGGGCTGGGCAAGGTTTGAGAGGAAGAGAAGTCCTGGGGAAATATGCAAGTTTTGGGGAGGGATAGATTTGGAGGATGGGGTAGATTTGTGAGAAAGATGGATTTGGGGGATAGAAAAGAGGAAAATTTGGGGGATGGGACAGATCTGGCAGAGAAGTTTGGAGGAGGGGTGACTTGGAGGGAAGGGATGGCTTTAGGGGATGGCTGGATGGGGGGTAGGCAGGTTTAGGAGTGGGGAGCAAGTCTGGAGGAAGGGAGTTGGAAGGAGTGGCAGATTTGGGGGAAAGGAGATTCAGGGGGTTGAGGCAGGTTTGGGGGAAGGGAAAGGTTTTGGAAAAAGGATGCAGATTTAGGGGGTGGAGTAGGTTTGAGGGATGGAATAGATTTGGGGGAAGGAAAGACAGATTTGGATAATGGGGCAAGTTTAGGGCACAGGGCAGTTTTGGAGGGGAAAGGTAGTTTGGTTGGAGGCTGGGTTCCATTCTGGGGCAAATTTGGGGAGAAGGCAGCCTGGAATCGGTTCCCCTCTAGAATGGAAAAGGAAGTCTGGCCAACAGTGCCATTATATTCTGCTGATTTGGCACATTTTTCTCCTCCTCTGACCTGGGGCTGAGGCCACTTAAGAAGAGAATGTGGGACCCTGTGACCCCCGAGGCTCCCAGTAAGGAGGCCAAGGCTGGGGAGGGGGGTGTTCAGCCTTGCCACTGCCCTCTCCTCATGCCTCGGTTCTCCCCTTCATTCTAGGCTGCAGTGTCCACTTGTTCTCAGGTGAGCGACCCACTCCCCCACACAGGGCATATGGGTTTCTGCCCCCAGACATCCCCCCACCAGCTTCCCCAGCTACCAGAGTGCTCAGATGTACCCCATCAGTCCTTCTGGGGGATTCAAACTTGCCGCCAGCCTCCTGCCCCCAGGGTCCCTTGGCCTCTTGGGATACCACTGCTTCCACTGCACCCTCTACTGATTCCTCTGTCTCCCAGAGTATTCCCCGCTGACCCCTCCTCAGCCCTGTTGACTCTCTCCCCACCCCACAGTCGTGCCCCCAGGATCAGGGGCCAGCACGGTGGTGTCAGAAGCAACCCTGAACCAGACTGCGGGGGCCCGAGCCCTGCTTCGATGCCAGAGCCCACGCATGGTGTGGACTCAGGACCGGCTACATGACCGGCAGCGAGTAGTCCACTGGGACCTGAGTGGCGGCCCTGGTGGCCCTGCACGCCGACTCCTGGACATGTATTCAGCCGGGGAGCAGCGCGTCTACATGGCCAGGGACCAGAACCGCCTCCTCCTGGCTCCCACAGCCTTCCAGGAGGGCAATTTTTCTCTGATCATCCGCTGTAAGAAAGAGATGGGATGGGGGTAGCACTAGGAAATGGGCCCTGGCCGGAGGTGGGAAGGGAAGGGCCCTGATCAGGGAGAAGGGGCCAGGGTTCTATGGGCTGGGGGGCGAGATGTGGAAGGGAAAGCTCTGCCTGGGTCGGGCTTTGAGGTTCAAGGTCTCCATCTCGTTTCTGCCTCTGTCTCTGTGCCTGTCTCTGTCTCTCCATTCCTTGTCTCTTATCTCCTGTCTCTTGTCTCTGGACTCGGCAGCCGTGGAGGAGCGAGACGAAGGCTTGTACACCTGTAATCTTCACCATCATTACTGCCACCTCTATGAGACCCTGGCCATTCTCCTGCAGGTCACTGATGACCGTGAGTTCTACCTCCAACCCAGCAACTTGCTTGTAGATCCTTTCCTGACACCCGCCCTGCTGTGCTTCCCAGGCCCTGGCCTCTTGACCATAGCCAGAAAGTGCGTGACCTCACTAACTAGCTTGCCAGAGTGACCCCGTGGCCCCTATGACCCTCATGACCTCTATTGTCCCAATGACCTCCATGGCCTCCACAGTCCCAATGACCCCCATGGCCTCCGTCATCCTAATGACCCCCATGACCTCCACGATCTCAATGACCCTCATGACCTCCATGATTCTAACAACTCCTATGGCCTTCACGATCCCAATGACCCCCATGGCCTCCATGACCTCAATGACCTCAATGACCCCTATGCCCTCCATAATCTCAATGACCCCTATGGCCTCCATGATCTCAATGACCCTCATGACCTCGATGACTTCAATTACCCCCATGGCCTCCATGACCTTAATGACCTCAGTGACCTCCATGCCCTCCATAATCTCAATGACCTCCATGGACTCCAAGATCCCAATGACCCTCATGACCTCCATGGTCTAAATAATCCCACATGACCCCACGACCTCTGGAACTGATCCTATTTACCCTCTTCTGCACCCCCCAGCCCTGGCAGCTGGTGCCCACTGGGACGGTGAGAAGGAGGTCCTGGTGGTAGAGAGGGGCTCCCCAGCACTGCTGACCTGTGTGAACAGAGCCCAGGTGTGGACTGAACGGCACCTGGAGGAAGAGCAGCAGGTAGTACACTGGGACCGCCAGCCTCCAGGAGTCCCTCATGACCGTGCTGACCGCCTACTGGACCTGTATGCCTCTGGCGAACGGCGCGTCTATGGCCCCCCCTTTTTGCATGGACGAATGGAGGTCAGCATGGATGCCTTTGCCCGGGGGGACTTCTCCCTGAGCATTGACCCCTTGGAGCTGGCAGACGAGGGCACCTACTCCTGTCACCTGCATCATCACTACTGTGGACTCCACGAGAGGCGCATCTTCCACCTGGCTGTCTCAGAGCCCGCCCCTGAACCCCGTGGCCCTCCCCTGGTGCCTGAGGACACTCCCAGCAACCGGAGCAGCCAGAGCCGAAGCCCCTCCCCTGCTGGTATGTGGGGAGGGGGGTTGACCTTGAGGGGGCAATGGCTGGGGGGGAGAGATTCTGGGCTGAGCCCCTGGACACTCAACCTTCCTATGAAGACAGTGTGGCCCAGTGAAAAGAACTCTGTCTCTGGAACGAGAGGACCTGTGATTCTTTGACCTGGTTCAAATCTCACGTCTGAAACTAGGCAAGTCACTAACGTCTCTGAGATGCAATTTCTTCATCTGTAAAATGGGGATATAACAGCACAGTGTGAGTTTTAAATGAGACAGTGTACGCAGAGCACTTTACAGACATTCAAGCATTATATACGAGCCATGTTCTGTTATAGCCTGGCCTCCAGCATCTAGTGCTTGGCTCTGGGGAGGGCATCCACCCCAGACAGGGAGAGCCTAAAGGAGGCATCAGAGCTTGGGGGACCACCCTGAATTTGGAGGCAGTTCAGACACTTGGTACCCTGGGGCATTGGGCAAATCACTACCCTTCTCCTGGGCTGTTTCCTCCTCTATAAAGTGAGGGGTTGGGACTGGTCTCTTTGCTTCCTCCCAGCTCTGAATCCT
This sequence comes from Vombatus ursinus, assembly GCF_900497805.2. Taxonomy (NCBI): domain Eukaryota; kingdom Metazoa; phylum Chordata; class Mammalia; order Diprotodontia; family Vombatidae; genus Vombatus; species Vombatus ursinus. Next base: position 4,249,575 of record NW_020950600.1, on the reverse strand, counting down.
GGAATCCTAAGCTTTGCTGGCAGAAGGAAGCTGGCTCCTGGTGGGCTGGTGCTGGGGAGTGGCCCAGCAGGTCTGGGGAGCAGCCCAGTTTTTCCATTGGCAAGAACCTGGCCTGGCTAGCTCCAGGTGTGAGTCCCAGAAAAAACAAAGCCAGCCCCTCCTTTTCTCCCCCTTCTTCCCCTCCTTCTCCTACCCTCCCTCCCTCTCTCCCTCTCTGCCTTCCTTCCCACATCCCCAGCCAATGACATTTGGCATTCACTCCGTATTTTCTTCTCATATAAAGGTCATTTTTAAATCAGAGCAAAACGGGGGAGTAGGGAAGGGAGGGGGAGACTTCCCTCCTCCCCCCCAAATCCCAGTGCCTGCTCTGAGGGGCGTGGCTGTGGCAAATGGCAGCTTTTATGAGAAGCAGCATAGTGACTGGCATTGTCCCCTCAAGAGCCAAGACTGGGGACGGGCCAGCCTGGGGATGGTGGAGATTTGGGGCAGGGGGAGGGTTATGTTGTGGCCTCCAACCTCCTGAAGCAGCTGAACTCAGCACAGGGATGGAGAAGGATCCCAGACCCAGCTTCAGAAAGACAAGCGTGTTTCCCCATCTGCAAAACGAGGAGGGTTGCACTGGACGATTTGTAAAGCCCTTATTGGCTCTAAAGCAATAATACTATAATATGATTCTAAGTTCTGGGTTCTGAAATCTGAGTTCTGGATCCAAGTTCTGGGTTCAATTTGAGTTCTGAGCTCCAAGTTTGGGGTTGTGAATTGTGAGTTCTGAGCTCCAAGTTCTGGCTCTCAAGGTCTGAGCTCTGACTTGTAGGCCTCATTGATCTGTTCAGAGTTCTGGGTTCTGGGTTCTGTTCTCTGAGTTCCATGTTCTGGACTGGGATCCCTAAATCCCGGGGCTTATCTTGCAGATCCCCCAGTGGTCCATGGCCACAACGTCATCAACGTCATCATCCCTGAAAGCCGGGCCCACTTCTTCCAGCAGCTGGGCTATGTGCTAGTCACCCCGCTTCTCTTCATCCTTCTCCTCGTCACTGTGGTCCTCGCCACCCGCCATTGGAGGCGGCAGAGAGGTGAGCCCCTGGGGTCTCCTGAGGCTCCCCTGCCTGCCTCATCTTCCCCTTCTCCACTCACCAATGCTTCAGAGCCTCCCCCTGGGCCAAATCAGGAAAAGGGTAGGACATGGGCCCGAGCCGGAGCAAAAGAATGTGGGTTAGACACGAAGGAGACCTTCCCAGACAGGGGAGGACATGAGCTTGCTTCCTAGGGCAGGACACATAGAACATAGAACCCTAACCCTCCCTGCTGGGGCCATGGGTCTGCGAGACTGGGGCTGGAGATGGCAGGGCTGGGGCCAGGGAACGATCTAACCCCTCCCTTGTGTCTCACTTCCCCAGGCTATGCATATGATGTGAAGAAGTCAGGCGGGTGAGTGTGACCCAGCCGGCCCTTGATGCCGCCAGGGGACTCTGGAGATCCTCTTCCTCTTTTCCCCTCTCTGCATCTCCAGCCCATCCTTGCTGCCCCAATTTCTACCCAATTTTTGCCTCTTCCTTTTCCAGGAAAGATGTTAATATGAAGGAATTTTCAGTGGATTCAGCTGACTTGTCTCAGCTTAGAAACGAGGACATCAGGCTGGGTAAGGGAAGGGGGAACATGTTACCCTGGAGGGAGAGGGGAAACTGAGGTACACACCTTGGAGGTGCTAATGGTATCTATAGCTCCGCCCTGGAGCCTCAGGGCTATAGGCGCAGCCACTGTGCCTGGATGGGGCTGTCCTCCATCATCTCTTGGGGTAGCGGGAGGTGTGCTGTTATTTCTATAGCTCTCTTCCTCTTCCCTCCTAGATTATAAAAACAATATCTTGAAGGAGCGAGTGGATCTGGCCTTGGGGGCCCTAGCCAAAAATATTGACTTAGACAGAGGTGAGAGACCTTGGTGTGCCTGTTTGTGGGGAGGGGGACCATGAGCAGAGCAGATCAGGAAACCCCTTTGTTCTGACTCCTGAGGAACCAGTCGGGGCATGTCTTAGGTGCCTGGAATCAGAGCATGGGGGCAAAGAACCCCAGAGGAGAGACTGCCCTGAGATCTCTCTGGCTGACAAGGAAGGCTCTGATCTGGGCACAGAGGGAGGGTCCTGCTCTGGACCTCAGAGTCTGAGGGAGGGTTGGAATGTGCTCCAAACTCCTCATTTTACAGAGGAGAAAGCTGAATACCAGAAAGAAGTGACTCAATCATGGTCATAAAGGCAGAAAGTAGCAGACTGAGGTGGTGCAGTGGTTAGAGCACTAGGTCTGCTGTCAGGAAGAACTGAGTTCAAATCCTGCTTCAGACAGCTGTATGGCTCTGGGTGAGTCACTTAACCCCTATTTGTTTCAGTTTCCTCATCCATAAAATGGGGATAATGGTCACGGTTACCTCCCAGGATTGTTGAGGATCAAATGAGATATTATTTATAAAGTGCTTTGTAAAGCCTAAAGTGCTCTAGAAATGCCTACTATTATTATTATTTTATTTATTTATTTATTTATTTTTTTAGGCAATTGGGGTTAAGTGACTTGCCCAGGGTCACACAACTAGCTAGTAAGCATCAAGTGTTTGGTCTGAGGCCGGATTTGAACTCAGGTCCTACTGACTTCAGGGCCAGTGCTCTATCCACAGCACCACCTAGCTGCCCCTCCTGCTATTATTATTGATCAGAGTTAGGATCTGAATCCAGGCCTGGGAGCCCAAAGCCAGCATTCTTTCCATCATGTCACAAGTCAGGGCAGCGTCTTCTCCAGGGTCCTCTGCCCCCGCTCTGCTCTCTGTTCCCCACCGTGGGGCAGATATACCCCAGATGATGCTCTGTCAGCCAGAAGAACAATGCTCCCTGTTTGACCTCCGGACCTGGAGTCCATTGCGGGCAGACACTTACCAGAGGTGTGACCCTGAGCAAATCCCTTGATCTCTCTATGTCTCCACAAGCCTCAGCATTCCCCCCAGAGAAATGGGGCTAAGAATTACACCTACCTCCAAGGGCCATGTAATACTCCAATGAGCTAATGCACGCTTTAAAAATTTTAAAGCCCTGTGTGATTGTATATCTGTGTGTATGTAATATTATAAAAATATATAAAATCATAATACACATATGTATATACACATACACATACACACATATGTAATCGCTTTGTCCCTGGTGACAATGGAGGCCAATCCTTGTCTCTGGTCCCCAGGCTCTGGCTGGAACTAATCCTCCCTCTTTTTTTCCCTCCTTTGATGTCTAGAGTTCCGGAAGGAATACTGTAAATGAAGACGCCTGGCATCAGCCCCGTCCTCAGAAGATCCCCTTCCCCATTTCTGCCCCCATTGCCCCTGTTCCCATCATGACCTCCTCCCACTCATCCAGGACTTCCATCTGGTCTGGCCCACCCCTGCGGCAGGTTCCGCTCTCTTTGGGGTTTGATTGGATCTTGGCCGCCAGGATGGGGTGAGTTTGGGGGTGAGAAGCCCCATTTATGCTGGACTTTTCACACCCCACCTTTCTTTCAGGCCCAGAGGCCCAGGGCTGGACCCTCCCTCTGTGCCCAAGGTCAGAGCCTCCCCTGCTCCCTGGGGTCTCTCAGGACAGTGTCTCCTCTAGGGTCCTTTACCCCTGTACCCTGCTCACCCTTCCCACCAATGGACCAAGGCACATAGGACACGCCCTGGCTGGTGCCTTGTGATTTGGGACAGGGGGTGTTCCTATGTCCCGCCACTCTCTACAAGCTGAAAATTCAATGCTGGGACCTAGACTAGGCCTGGCCTCCTGAACCACTCCCCGCCTGTTGTAAACTACTTTCCCAACTCCTGCCAGCAGCCTGTGCCCAGGCCATATCATGCCGGCTCTGCCCTCTAAGCCTTCTTTTTCCTCTGGCCTTGGCACTGGTTGCTGCAGCAGGACCTGGTGCTCTCCAGCCCTAAACTGTCTCTGCCCCACTGTACCCTGACCCCCAAACTGGAATTCTTTCCCCCTCCCCTCCTGGGGCTGTACAAGAGCCCTCATTTCTGTGGTTTTGGCTGCGCTTACCCCGCGGGCGTGGCACAACGTGACTGGATGTGGAAGATGTGGTTGCCCTGCCAAGTGGAACTGAGCTCTGTAGAAGCCCTCTGGGAAAACTTCATTGACAGAACTCCTAGGGAGTTGACTTAGGAAGGAAGTTAGGGGATAGAAAAGAAGGAAAGAGCTAAATGGATGCTGAGTGTCATACGGAGGGAGAGAAGAAAGTGACATGGGAAAGAAACTCACAATTTTGATTTTCCTGGGCTGGAAATTTCTGCTAATTTGTGTTTCAGAAACTGTTCATTGGGAAGGTATCCCCTGGGGCGACTCCCAGCTAGTGGATGGGAAAGGAGGAGAAGAGATGGGGAGGGCTGAGTGGGGACCCCCACAATCTACCGCAGGGTTCTCCTGGGAGGTAGAGTTTAGGGTTGGCTTTGGGTAACTGGGCAGTGGAACCTTCCCTCACTTCCCCCATCACAGATGACACTCCTGGAAACCCAGAGGGGAGTGGAATGGCCCAGCTATAGGCAGGCCCTGGAAGACAGCCTCCTCCCCCAATCCCCTCATCACAGCCCCAGAAACCCCTCAGCAAACCAATGTAGGCAATGCTCAATGATTTGACTGTGCTGTATATCCTTTGTGAGCTATGGGTGGCCAAATTAACCTCTGCCTAGGGAGCTAAGGACAGGCTGATTCCCTGTCGGACCAGCCTGTGTCAGCCAAGAGTGATGCCCACCGTTATTTATTCTACATAGGTGGTTTAAATGATCACTGAAGCCTGGCTAGCTGCACTCTGTCTGGGTTACCTGGATTTTTCTGTAATTACCTGGTGTCTGGGAGTTTTCTGTATCACCCCTAACTCCATTTGGAATGGTTAGTCATAGATCAGTACTCCTTTTCTCCAAAGTCCTGGGCACTGATGGCTGGGAGAGGACTGGGCATACTTTGCCAGGTGGGAGTGAGATAGTGGAAGGTGTCAAGAGAACTCAGAATTGGAGTGTGGATGGCCCCCCCTTAGCTCTGCCTGTCTGGTACTTCAAGCTGTGGAACTGTCCCTGGGATTCCAGAGCAAATTGGAGATGTCTTGAACTCTCCCCTTTTATCAATCAATAATTATTAAGCACCTACTGTGTGCCAGGCTCTGGGATAATACACAAAAGTCTCTCCATTAGATTGTGAGCTTCTTGAGAGCAGGGACTAATTTTTGCACTTAGCACAGTACCTGGCACATAGTAGGAGTTTAATAAAGGCTTATTGATTGACTGCCCTCAAGGAGGTTACATTCTAAGGGACGATACATGCACATTTAGGTATATACAGGATATATACAAACCAGAGACATGGTAAACCTTGGAAATGAGGCACTAGCCACCCATCGAGACCAGAGCAAGGTCTCCTGCAGAAGGGGCTACATAAGCTGAGTCCCCACCCCCATCTCTGTCATCCTCCTTCCCCTGCCCTCCACGACCCCTTCTCTCCTCTACCCCACCATTCACCATCCTCAGCTCCCATCAGAATTCCTGCCAGCTGGTATTGGGGAATGGGGGTGTTGTGGTTGGCTTCCATTCCTGACCATGCCCAGGGCGGTTGAGGTAGGGATGGGTTTCCCTTGGCCCATCAGCCCTGGTGCTGTCTTGAACCTTTTTACACTTCTTGAATTGGACTCCACTGACCCCACGGTCATTCGCTCGTCCTTCTTGTATACCCTCCTGTATATTTCTCATCTACATCATAACAATGGAGACAATAAAGGCCAAAGGTACCTGTGGTCTCAGCCTCTCTCTTAGCGTTATCATTGAAAGTCAGTGACATAGCTGTAAGCCATGCTGGTATCTCCCTTCTGGGGCTGTCATCTTGGACTTTCAGCCCAACTGCCACAGATTGCCAGCCTCACCACCTTGGACCTCCAATCTTGCCACTTTGGACCTCCAGACCTACTGGGAGCTGCCACCACACCTGTGATGAAAAGGACCCACTTGGCTCTGTCATCTGTCATCTGGCTCCCCCCACCTCCAGACGGAATTACCTTACCACTGCCCATTCTTCCTCCTCCTCCCCAGCTGTCTCATCCCCATTGACCTTCTCTGCATTTCAAAGATCTTGGCAGAAGAAGACCCAGTTCCCTTCTCTTTCTAGGTCCACATCCAGATTTTAACAACCTTCCCTTTTAGGCAGTTCTTGGGTGAGATTTTTAAAGCAGGGAGATTAATTGTAGGAGAAAGTGCTGTATGGGTGGGTGAGAGTATTGGGGCAGGGGAGCGAAGATGAGGCGGCATTTGAAGGAAAGAAAGGACTGAGGCTTAACTAGGTTAAGTTGGAGCCAGGTTCTTGAATGCCAGAGTAAGTACCCAGAGACAAAACTAGATAGATGACAAACAGTCATCATGAGAAAGACGTGGAGGGGCAACTTGGTGGTGCAGTGGATAGAGCTCTGGCCTTGGAGTCAGAAGGACCTGAGTTCAAATTCAGCCTCAGACACTTGACATTTACTAGCTGTGGGACCCTGGGCAAGTCACTTAACCCCAATTGCCTCACCAAAAAAGAAAAAAAAATAGAGAAAGACGTGGAAAGAGAAAGAAAAGCAGACCAGTGAGGACAGGAAGCCCTGAAGGACCACTGGGCACATTTTTCAGTTTGTGTCCCCAGAGCCCTGCACATATAGACATTTCATAATGGCTTGTTGGATTGGATTAGCTGACCCTCCCCCATTACCATCCTATGGGCCTTTGGGGGTAGCAAATGTGCCCTGAATCTCCAGCCACCCCCCAAATTGGCTCCTAGAGCTGGCTTCTTAGAAATGGATCTGGCTGGTTTGTGGGAGGTGCCCTAGGCCCTGGGGGAGGCAGAAAGCCCTCAGGGTCCATAACCTGGCATCTTCTTTTCCTATCTCAGACAGCAAGTGGGGTGGGGGACAGTGCTGCTCTCCTAGGCCCCCGAAAATGGTTGAAACCAACAACTGTGTATTTTAGTTCCTGGGCCCTTGGGTTCTCAGGTCTCTGCATCCTGGGCTTCTGGATTCTGGGATTTCTGAGCCCCTCAGCCTCAGGAGTCCTGAGTTATTATGTTGCTTCTGGCCCTCTGGACTACTGGGTCTCTGGGTTCCTGAGTGTCTGGGTTCCTGGGTCTCTGGGTTCCTGAGTGTCTCGGTTCCTGGGTCTCTGGGTTCCTGAGTGTCTGGGTTCCTGGGTATCTGGGTTCCTGAGTGTCTGGGTTCCTGAGTGCCTGGGTTCCTGAGTGTCTGGGTTCCTGAGTGTCTGGGTTCCCTTGTCTTTGAACTTCCCCATTCCTCTGTGCTTGTGAATCCCTTGCTCCTGGAGCCAAATGCTTTTGGCCGTCTGAATTCCTGCTCTCCTGGGTCATTGAGCTCCTGAACCTCTTTCTGGGCTCCTCAGTATTTGGGCTCCTGAGGTACTGGATCTCTGGGTCTTTAGACTCCCAGGTCTCTCAGGTCCCGGGATCCTGGATCTCTGCTTCTCCAGGCCTTTTGACTCCTGAGTTTTTGAGGTTGCTAGGCCTTTTCATTCCCATTCTCCTGAATTTCTGGCCTTCCAAGATTCTGGGCTGCCGGCTTTGGAGGACAGACTGGTGACGTGGGCAGCAGCTTCTGAGGTTTTGCTGTTTACAGTACTTTTTTCCTTCGGGCAGCAGAGTTCCTGGGGTTGGAAGGCCCCCAAGACCAAGGAGGTCTGAGTGTGTATGGGGATGGGCATGCGTGGCACACGCAGGGGAATCAAGGGGGGGCTAGGAGCTTTTGTTTCATTTTTTCCTTTTGTCTTTGTACCCCTAGTGCCTGACCGGGGACGTGGCACATGCTAGTTGCTTAAATGCGTGTTGGTTAATTTATTGAGTGAATATTCCATTCTAAAGGGCAATGAATTTGGATCCTGTGTGACCCTAGCTAAGTCACGTTGGCATTCTAGACCTCAGTTTCCCCATTTGTAAAACAAGGGGTCAGACTAGTTGATATTGAAGGGATCTTCCAGCTCTAATTTCTGGGCTCCCTTGATCTATGACCTCACTTTTCCTAAGGTTCAGTGGTCCTTTTCCAGCTCAAAGACCCTCAAAAACCCTGGTTGCGGGCTCAGATCTAGGCTCTTTTGTCTGCCATTCTGGGAAGGCTGTTTCCAACCAAAAGGACAGAATCCTCTTCCTCCCCTACTCTCCCCTCATCCACCTACTCAAGCTCTATTTCCAGCTCTCCTGTCTCCCTCTAGTGGCCAGAGCTCCAGATCCCCTGGGGCTGGAGCTTAAAGAAAAGACACTTTCACTGGCCAGAGCCCAAAGCAGGCTGTGCTCAGCGTCACTGGGGGTCTAGTCTAGGGGATGGGCTAAGGGATTCTGACTTTAAAAAATTATTTTTTTAAAAATATCATCTCCATTTCCAAATAGACCTCTGCTTCCCCTTTCCCTAACCCAGGTGCCATACTTCATACCAACAGATAAAAAAGAAAAAAAAAAAGGGACGGAAAAGCAGTTCTATGAAATTAACCAATACATCAACTGAGACTGACCATATATGCAGTGTTCCACACCCACAGGCCCCCACTTCCCCAATAAATAGAGGAAGATACAATTTTCATATTTATTTGTATTTATTCACTTTATATTTATGCTGTATGCACTTATATATTTCCTTATTGCTTCCTCCATTCTTTGTACTTAGATCCTTAGAGCCTAAGGCAGTCCCAGTGCCTGGCACATTGTATGTGTTTAATAAATGGTTATTGATTGATTGATGGAGTTGAATTTCTTCAATTAAATGGAGTTGACTTTCTTTCCTTTTTGATTCTTTCTACTTACCTTGTTGTAGTCATTATGTGCTCTGGAAGGGGTTAGGGCACAGGTCCATCCCCACCAAGGGTCCATGGGGCACCTTCCCCCTTCTTCTTTTCCAGGTTTTCCTTTCTTAAATCTGCATAAGTTCATAGAATAGATGTCTTCTTATGTTTTTCTGTATTCTTCCCATTCATCATTTCTTAGCTCAGTGATACTCTATTTTATTCGTGGACCACAAGGAGTCTAACAGCATTCAGATAAGGATGCCTGGAAGTCAACCAGAAGTTGTGGATAATGGGAAGTTTGTAGTAATAATAGCTAGCATTTATATTATATAACACTTTAAGCATTATAAAGCACTTTAAAATTATTATTTCATTTTATTCCTACAAAAACCTTAGCGGGGTAGCTAGGTGGCTCAATGGATAGAGCACCAGCCCTGGAATCAGGAGGACCTGAATTCAAATCTGACCTCAGACACTTGACACTTACTAGCTGTGTGACCCTGGGCAAGTCACTTGACCTCAATTGCCTCACAAAAACAAACAAACAAAAAAACAAACTTAGGAGGTAAATGTTATTTTTTATTTCCATTTTACAGATGAGGAAATTGAGTCAGACAGAAGTCAAAGTGACTTCCCTAGGATCCCATAACTAGTAAGTGCCTGAGGTTGGATTGAACACAGGTCTTCCTGACTCCAGGCCTGGCCACCTAGCTGCCTTTTAAGTAGGATGAGGGAATAGAGGCTTCCTTGAACAGAGCTAAACCCTACTGACCCCCTCCCATGGCCCTCAGGAGTCCACAGGGCTGCCAGAGCCTGCAACATCTTGTACCCATAACCTTGAGCAGACAAGGATTACCTGAACTGGGGACTGGGAAAGGGCTATCTCCATCTCTATCACAGAGCCTCTGTTAGGCAAAACCTGAAGCTGGGCAGCTAGGTAGCGCCATAGTGCATAGAGTGCCAGACCTGGAGTCAGAAAGACTCATCTGAGTTCAAATCTGACCTCAGACACCTCTAAGCTGTGTGACCCTCTTTGCCTCAGTTTCCTCATCTGTAAAATGAGCTGGAGAAGGAAATGGCAAACGGCTCCAGTATCTCTGCCAAGAAAAATCCAATTGGGGTCAGAAAGGGTCAGACCTCATTGAATAACAACGCAGCTGGGCTCTCTATACAGGTATATTCCTGGTGGCTGTTCCTGGGTGACACACTGCGCACTTGGAGCTAGAAGACCTGGGTTCTTATCCCAGCCTTGCTGTTTACTAGTCATTTCATCTTACTGAGACTCAGTTTCTTTATTTGTAAAATAACAGGTTTGGGGTCTGAGGCTCCTCCCAGCTATGGTACTATGGTTGAATCAGTTACTGAACCCCAACCTTCTGACTCCTTGCTACCTCTGGAGCACCACAGGCCGGATAGGGAGACTCCAGGTGGGTGCCCGCTGCCAATTCTAGGCAAGGCCACCCCATTCTTCATGATCTCTGGCTCAGCAAGACCCAGGAATGATAGCAAGGGCTGGCATTCAAACAGTCAACACTCTAGAGTTGTTTAGTTTAGTGCACAAAATGCCAACAATTGACCCAGCAGGCTTATATTAAGCATTTCCTATGTACTAAGCACTGTGCTGAGACCCAGCGAGATTTAAAAAAGGCACATGACTCCAGGCCCAACACTCTATCCACTGTACCACCTAGCTGTCCCATGTGTACTATAGTCTTCCCTTATTAGAGTAGAAGTTCCTTAAGGGCAGAGATCATTTGTCTGTCTCCCTCTGTCTCTCTGTTTCTGCCTCTGTGTCTTTGCATCTTTCCCTTCCTCCTCCTCCTTCTTTCTCCCTGCCCAAGACACACTTTTTCAGCAATGGCCAGTATGGGGTTGTATTTTGGTGAATGATTCCTGCTTATGAAGAGGAGTGTTTTGGTTTTTTTTGTTTTTTTGTTGGGGTTGGGGGAAGGAGTGGGAAGTGTAGATGTTATAAATATAACAGCTGTGAAAATAAAAGATGTTATAGATGTTATTATGCATGTTACAAAAATGGTTTTAAAAAATAAATTCCCTCAAAGAATTTCCATTTTAATGCCTTTACATGATCTCGTTTGATACTCAAAACACCCTTTCTAGGTAACCACTACTAGTGCCTTTTACAAATGAGGAAACCGAGGCTCCGAGCAGTTACATCTTGTGCCTGTGATCACTAAGCTAGTAAGGGTCAAAGGTGGAGTCTGAACCCAGATCTCCCTGACTCCAGACCTCACTTTCTAGCCACCATGATGCTGAATCATCCCCGGTGAATGTGTGGGAACTGGCTGGGCCACACCAGGTCTGGACCTCCACACCCAGCTTTCCCCTATCCATGCCCCCAGTCCCTGGGGAAGTTAATCCATGTGTCTTTGGAGTTCCAGCCCTACGCCTTCCTCCTCAGTATTCCACCTCCCTTCCCCGGCCATCTCCACAATATGTATAGTGATATTGTTGAGATATTCAGTGGCGTCCAAGTCTTTGTGACGTTGTAGACAGCACAGTCCATGAGGTTTCCTTGGCAAATGATTCTGGAGTGGTTTGCCATTTCATTCTCCACTTGTGTGTAGTATTTGTTGGTGTTATTCAGTCACTTTTCAGTTGTGCTGACTCTTTGTGACCTCCATTTAGGGTTTTCTTGGCAAAGATCCTAAAGTGGTTCGCCATTTTGTTCTCTGGCTCATTTTACAAATGAGGAAACTGAGGCAAACAGAGTGAAGTGACTTACCCAGGGTCACACAGCTAGGAAGTGTCTGAGGCCAGATTTGGAATCTGGAAGAAGAGTCTTCCTGACTCCAGGCCCAACACTCTATCTACTGTACCACCTAGCTGTCCCATGTGTACTATAGTCTTCCCTTATTAGAGTAGAAGTTCCTTAAGGGCAGAGATCATTTGTCTGTCTCCCTCTGTCTCTCTGTTTCTGCCTCTGTGTCTTTGTATCTTTCCCTTCCTCCTCCTCCTTCTTTCTCCCTTCTCTGTCTCTCTTTCTGACTTCTCTCCCTCCTTCTTTCCTTCTTTCTCTGTCTCTTTGTCTATGTGTCTCTCTCAGCATCCCCAGCTCTTATTGATTGGCATACAGCAAGTACTTAATAAATGCCTTTTTCATTCATTCACTCGTATTCATTCATTCAATCAATCTGGTTTGTCCACAGGATTTTCCATCACCGCAGTTATGAAATTGGTCCAATTTGACTTTGCAGGACTTTGCCTGCATTTCCCCCTGTTTTAACCTTATTTTCCTTGACATATTTTATTCTTATATCACCTTCTTTTCCAAATATATCCCTTCCACCCTCTTCACATCTAACCCTCCCTTGTAACAAAGCTTAAAAAAGAAAGAGAAGAAGAGGAGTCATGCCATCCACCCAGTCTGTGGACCGTCCGTCTTCCACACCCAGAGTCCCCTAGCTCTGATGGAAAGGGAAGGAGGTGTTGCTTCCACTTTTCCTTTCAGCGCTGCCTTTCCCAGTGAGCTCCACGTGTTCAGGTGCATGCTAATAGTCTTGTTTTCTCTCACTCTTTGCACAGTGTTCGATGACACCCAGGTACCAGGAGTAGTCCTGAGAGAGCCATTTGGTCATATCTGTGAGTTGTAAGGGAACAGGTCACTACTTCGAGGATCTGTAATTTCACCTGTGCTAAAGCAGATCACAGCCTGTCCAGAGATTTTAGAGCGGTGACCGAGGTTTCAAGGTTAGGTGACTTGGCCAGAGTCTCCCAGCTAGTGGGCATCTGAGGCAGGGTTTACTCCAGGTCTTCTGGTCTCCAAGCCGAGCCCTCTTGCTTCCCTGCCCAAGCTGATTCTCTAGGCTGGGATGATCAGAGAAGGACTAGTTGTCCTAAGCTGAAGGCAGAGAAGGTTGGTGCTTCCCTTAGAAAACTACTGGAACCATTTTTTTCCTCTGGGGAAGCCTGTGTATGGAGTAAAGGAATGAATGAATGAAAAAATCAAGTTTTTACTATGTGCTGGGCACTAAGCTAAGTGCTGTGGTTAGATATACCCTTTAAAGTCTGAAGGTTAGGAATTGAACCATCCCATCCCACCTGAAACATTCCTGGACAGGGGCAAACATCTCCAGGGCCTTTACAGAGACACAATGAAAATCCAGCCAGCACAGCAATAAACATCTATTTAATTTACTTTGGGATTCCTCCACCAAAGTCCTCTCCTGATCCCTCACCCTGGCATGAAAGGAACTCTGGATTCTCCAAGGCTGTGCCAATGGAGTGGGGGCCCTGGCAAGCCCTGGCAAACTGGGAGAACCTCCAGGACAGCTCAGCGATGACCTCTATGGGTCTTTTAGCCCAGGACTAGCAGAGCTAAATTAGGACTTTGGGGTGGAGGTGGGGGAAAGCTAGCCAACAGGCCGGCCACAGCAAGATGATTTATTTAGTTACAGCTACTCTCTGAGAAAAGGGGCAGCTAGGTGGTAAAGTGGACAGAGTACCAGGCTTGGAATCAGGAAGACTGATCTTACTGAGTTCAAATCTAGCTTCAGACATTTACTGGCTGTGGTATTCTGGGCAAATCACTTACCCTGTTTGCCTCAGTTTCATCAGCTGTAAAATGAGGTGGAGAAGGAAATGGCAAACAACTCCAGTATCTTTGCCAAGAAAACATCAAATGGGGTCACAGAGAGTTAGATACAACTGAACAATGACAAAAATTTTTAATTAATTTATTTTTAGTTTTCAACACTTGCTTTTATAAGATTTTGAGTTCTAAATTTCTCTTCCCCTCCCCCTGCCCCAAGATGGCATACAATCTGATATAGGTTATACATGTATGATCATATTAAATATATTTCCGCATTAGTCATGTTACAAAAGAAGAATCAGAACAAAAGGGAAAAACCACGAGAAAGAAAAAAACAAAAAATAACAAAAGAAAGAGAAAATAGTATGTTTCGATCTGCATTCAGATTCCATAGTTCTTTCTCTGGATGTGGATAGCATTTTCCATCATGAGTCTTTTGGAATTGTCTTAGATCATTGCATTGCTCAGAAGAGCTAAGAATGACGACTTTTTTTAGTGAGGGGTAAGTATTACCTATACCAATACCACACAAGCTTGAATTGTGTGTGTTTTTTAATGCCACACTTAATATCCATTCATAAAACAAACATGGAAATAGAGAAAGCACATTTTAAAATGATTTTATATAAAACTGAACTTCCATCATTTACAAGTGGATCAGAGATCTGCCTCAGAGGAAGGAAGACTTGGGTGGAAGTCTTGTCTCTGAGGGACCACAGGCAAATCACTTAACCTCTCCATGACCCAACCAACAAATATTTACTAAGCATTCCCCAAAAGTAGCAGAGTCCCCGCCCACAAGGAGTTGACATGTTACTGAGATACACAACGTGTGTGTACATATGTAAATGCAAAGATCGATAAAGTTGTAAAATGCAGTTTCTTTTTAAAAATAATTTTGATTGATATCTTTTGTTTTTCACATCATCCACATTCCCCAATCCATCCTTTCCCCTCCTTTCTAGGGAGCCCTCCCTTATAACAAATAATAAAAAAGAGGGAAAACGACCAATTTAACAAAACTAATCAACACATCAAAAAAGTTTGACACCATATTCAGTGATCCACACCCACAGTCCCCCACCTTTGCTAAGTAAGGTTAGGGTGCAGTTTGGTGCCAAAGACAGCTAGGTGTCCTTGTGAATAGAGTGCTAAACAAGGTTAAAGAAGACCTTAGATGGAATCTTTTTAGCTATATAACCATGGGCAAATCATTTAGCCTCTCAGCCTCAGTTTCCTCATCTGTAAAATGGGAAAAATAGCAGCCTTTCTCTACCTCACAGGGTTGTCGTGAGGATCAAATGAGATTATATACATATATACACACATACATACATATATACATATATTATATGTATATGTACATATGCAAACCTTAAAGAACTTCAGAAAAAGATAGGGCTGGGGACAGGACCATGATTTCATTGGGATAGGGCACCCTCAGAAGAGGAAACTTCCTCTGCTAGTGCAGGTCAATACCTTCTCTTTGATTCACAGTCTTAGAGACCATAAGAAGTTAAGTAACTTGTTCGGCCAAATGCTAATAATAATGATGCTAATAATAATAATAATAATAGTAGTAGTTGTAGTTGTTATTGTTATTGCTGTTAGTGTGCGGTGGATAAAGTTACTGGACCAAGAGTCAGGAACTACTTACTAGCTGTGTGACCCTAGGCAAGTAAGTCACTTGACCTCTATCTACCTCAGTCTTCTCATCTTTAAAATGGGGATAATAATGGCACCTCCCTCCCTCCCTCTCAGGGTTGTCATGAGGATAAAATGAGATAATATTAGTAAAGCTCTTTGCAAACCTTAAATTCATACACACATACACATTTAGATAGATATTTTTTCATTTAAAATTTTTTTTTAATTTTCAGTACCAAATTCTCTCCCGCCCCCATTCATTGAGAAGGCAAGAAATAGGATGTCATCAAACATAAGAAGTCACACAAACGTATTTCCACATTAGCTATAGTGTCCCCTCCCCCCCAAAAAAAGCAAGAAAAATTTTAAAAATGAAAAAAATCTGCTTCAATCTGTACTCAGATTCCATCAATTCTCCCACTGGAGGTGGATAACATTTTTCATCATGAGTCCTTTGGAATTATCATGGGTCATTCTCTTGAGTAGAGTAGCTAAGTTTTTTACAGATGATCATTGTTACAATGTTGTTGTTACTGTGTACTATGTTCTCCTGGTTCTGCTCACTTCACTTTGTATCAGTTCACACAAATCTTCCCAGGTTTCTCCCCCTCATCATTCTCACCATTTCTTGCAGCACAATAGTATTCCATCACAATTATATGCTACAACCTGTTCAATCATTCCCCAAATTAATTTTTTTCAAGGGGGAGAAAGTACTAATAATTAGAGAGATGAGGAAAGGCTCCCTAAAGGTTGTCTCGGAGTTATTCTTTGAAGGGAGGTAGAGGGAAGTGAGGAAGGAGTGTATTCCAGACATGGAGGACTACTTGGGATCCAGACCAGATGTCAGATTTGCCCATCTGCATCAGTGGAAGGAGTTTCCATGATGGGAGGGAGGAAACAACCTTTTATTAAGCATCTACTATATTCCAGGCACTGTGCTACAAATATTATTACAAATATTACAATATTACAAATAGTATCCCATTTGATCTTCACAACAACCCAGGAAGGTAGGTGCTATTATCATTCCTACTTTACCGATTAGGAAACTGAGGCAGAGATTAAGTGACTTGCCCACAGTCACTTAGCTAGTATGAGGTCAAATTTGAACTCAGGTCTTCCAGACTCCAGGCCCAGCTCTCTGTCTACTGTGCCACCTTGTTTCTTAGGCCTGGGCCCCCCCAAAAAAACCCCTATAGTAACCAAAATGTCAAGCCTTCCTGCTTCGCTTCTGGGAGAGCAGCTCAGAGAGAATCAAGCTCCCAGTGCATCTGACAGATACCTTGTATCAGTTACCAATCTGTAACAATATTATCAGTCCTCACTCAGTATTCTGGCTGCTGGGGACCTCAGAGGTCACCTCCTTTGCTTGGATGTAAGTGACTGATCCAGGAACCAGGCTCCCTCCCAGGGCCTGAGAAGTAGGGCAGTGGATAGAACCTCTGGCCTGAAGTCAGGAAGACTCATCTGCCTGAGTTCAAATTCAGCCCCAGACACTTACTAGCTGTGTGACCCTGGGCAAGTGACTTAACCCAGTATGCCCCCGTTTCTTCATCTGTAAAAAATGAGCTGGAGAAGGAAATGGCAAACTGATCCAGTATCTTTGCCAACAAAACCCCACTCATGAAGAGTCAGACACTACTGAACAACAAAAGAGCCATTCTAGCAGAAGGCAGCTGGGGGAGACCTCTGTAGGAAACACACCCCAGCCAGAGACACAGACAGGTACATATACAGACATCGAGACAGAGACACAGAGAAACATGAAGTCATAGAAATAGAAATGAAAGATATGGAGCCTGGAGGAAGAGTCACACAGAGACATGGAGTGACACAGCCAGAGACAGAGATTCAGAGAGACCCATATATACAGACACAGAGACAGAGACACCTGGACAGACAGAAAAACAGGAACAGGGAGAAAGAGACACGAAGTGACACATAGCTAGACACACACAGAAGGTCCGATATAGAGACACGCAGAGATAGGCACACTGACTGAGGAAAGGAGACGGACACCAAGAAGGACGGCGGGAACCCGTCGGGTCCTCACACGCAAGACACTGTGCAGGACGGGCCCCAGACTCCTGGCTACAGGGGCTGCGATCGCCTCCCGGGGCAGCGAGCAGCCTTCCCAAACCCCGGCAGCCTTCAGCAAGCGGGACGCACGGGCACATTAAGGAGTCTCGTGACCGTGGAGTCCCCCCTCCCCACCCGGTCATAATCGCCGGGGTCGGTGTGGGGGGACAAGGTGGGATGTCTCCCGGCTGCCCCTCCCCATTCCCCTCCCCCGGGATCCCGGCCACTGGGGCTGCGGTCCCTTTAACTCAGCCCTTGGCTGCGGAGGGGGGCGAGGCAGAGCCACGCGCATAGACGTCGCGAGGGGGCGGGGGGCGGTGCCGGCGCGGGTGCGGGCGGGGGACTGGGCGCTGGGACGGGGTTCGGGGCCGGGGCTCGGGGGGGGGGGGGGGCGTCACCGGGGGAGGCAGGCGGGGGGGGGGGCCCGGGGGCAGGGGGCCGGGCCTGGCCGGGCGGGGCGGCCGCATTACTCACGCCGCTAATTGCAGGGCGCTGGGAGCCCCCGATCCGGGCTCGGCGCTCGCCTGTCTGTGGCCCGCTTGGGCTCCGGCTCCGGCTCCGGCTCCGGCTCTCGCCGCCGCGGCCCTTTAGAGCTCGGTCAGTCCCCGGCCCGCCTCCAGCCAGCCCGGCCGGTGGCCCCGAAGCCCCCCCACCCCGGGCAGGCGTCCGAGGCGGCCTCCCCCGGCGCGCCCGGG
Organism: Vombatus ursinus; assembly: GCF_900497805.2. Classification (NCBI taxonomy): domain Eukaryota; kingdom Metazoa; phylum Chordata; class Mammalia; order Diprotodontia; family Vombatidae; genus Vombatus; species Vombatus ursinus. Next base: position 4,231,794 of record NW_020950600.1, on the reverse strand, counting down.
CCGGGGCGCGGATGGGCGGCCGCGGGGGCAGCGCGGGGGGCAGCAGCCGGCGCACCGCCTCCGCCTGGACCTCGGCCTTGGCCTCCCCTTGCGGCTGGCCCGGCCTCCCTGCGCGATCCGGAGCCGCCTCCGCCTCCGCGGCCTGGACCAGGGCCTGGGCCCCGCCGGCCCAGAAAGCCCGAGCCCCCGGCGCCCGGCCTCCGCTCCTGCGGCCGCGGCCGCGGTCCACTCGGGGCCCCGCACTCCGGGCTCCGCGCTGAACCAGTGCCACCGCCTCCTCCGCCCCCGGCTCCCCCTGCCCCGGGCTCCCCCGGCCCGCCCCCCATGGCGGAGACCAAGATCATCTACCACATGGACGAGGAGGAGACGCCCTACCTGGTCAAGCTGCCGGTGGCCCCCGAGCGGGTCACGCTGGCGGACTTCAAGAGCGTGCTCAGCAACCGGCCGGCTCACTGCTACAAGTTCTTCTTCAAGTCCATGGACCAGGACTTCGGGTCAGTGGCGGCTCTGGCGGCGCGCGCGGCTCCCGGGGCCCGGCTGGCTCTGGTCCTGGCTCTGGCCTTGTCTCTGGCCCTGGCCTTGTCTCTGGCTCTGGCCTTG
>NW_020950600.1:4226464-4231184 GCF_900497805.2 Vombatus ursinus | reverse complement strand
CTGGCCTTGTCTCTGGCCCTGGCCTTGTCTCTGGCTCTGGCCTTGTCCTTATCTCTGACCCCGTTCCTGTCTCTGGCCCTGTCTGTCTCTGACTCTGGGCCTGGCCTTGTCTCTGGCCCTGGCCTTGTCTCTGGCCCTGGCCTTGTCTCTGGCCCTGGCCTTGTCCTTATCTCTGACCCCGTTCCTGTCTCTGGCCCTGTCTGTCTCTGACTCCGGGCCTGGCCCTGTCTCTATCTCTGGCCTTGTCACTGGCTCTGTCTATGGCCCTGGCCCTGTCACTGGCCTTGTCTCTAGCTCTGGCCCTGTTCCTGTCTCTGGGAGGGGGTGCGTTGGAGGGCTCAAACCTCTCCCTACCCCGGGGCACCTGTTCCCTGACAGAGGGGTGGAGTCTCTGGCTGGGGTCCTTATGCCCTCTCCTCTCATTTGTGCCTCGGGCTTGGTGTGTGTATATCAGTGGGGTTCAGGGACTCTGCAGCTTTGACCGGGGTGAAGTAAGCCACCCCATTCTTGGGGGGGGGCAGACCTGCTGTCCTTCCTCCTCCGAGTGTCAGCACTGGCTGAGGGTGGGTAGGGGAAGATGGGCCCTGTCGGGCCCTGGCAGGGTTTTTTGCCCTCTCAGACTCCTGACTGGGCTGGGCGAGCAGGGCTCTGTCCCAGAAAGGCCAGGCTAGGCTGCTGACGCTGACATGGCTGCCCTGACCAGAAGGCCCTGGGAGCTGGAGAGGGAGCCAGAGTTGAAGGTGGGGGTATACCGGTGTGAAGGCAACTACACACTCCTATATAGGCCAACCCCTGCCCCCACCTCTCTGATACCAGAGGAGTAGTTTCCCCTTGCCCAAGCCGAAGAGACAAGGCCCAACTCCCTCCATTTCTCAAGGTCCTGCCTCACCATCCAGGGTGGTCAATATGGGGGGAATATGGAGTGGGGGGCTAGGACTTTTTGTCATGGCTGAAACCAGGACTGCTCCTCTCCTTCTCCAGGATCCTTCCTGGGGGGAGAGGTCAGACCCTGACTCCAGGGTTTGCTCGATGTCAGCATTAGTGGCTGCCCACCATAGTGGGCGTAGGCCATTCTCTGGACCCCAGAGTCTGCTGAGTACTAGTTACTTATCATTACCCTCATTGCCACCAGAGGGAAGGAAAGGAAAATTATCAGCCTGCTTTCTTAGGAAGGGCTAGTTAGCCAGGATGGAGCTTTTCCCTAGAAGGGAAAAGTGTTGGGGCTCATTTTACTGGGGCTGCTTCTTTCCTGGCCAGGCCTGAGTGGGGCCTTCAGCTGAATGTCCTCGGCTCTGGTCCTGGCCCGTTTTCTGTCCAGTGCCCCACTGGGCTTGGCTGGTTGGTCTCCTTCCTATTGATTAGGCCTGGTAGGGCCACTGACTCTGCCCTTGTTTACCAGCCACTTTCTGAGAGTTTGACATTGAAAATCATTTCCTGGTTCACATGGTTGGTTGCCTGCTGCCTCTGGCCCTGAGTCATTGGGCTGTTGGGCCACGGAGGCAACTGTTTGGGGAGCTGAGCCCCTGGGGTTCAATGGGGAGGACAGGGGAACCAAGGTTTAGAGGAGCCAGCTCTGGGGAGGGGGGAGAGGTACTAATCTCATGGTGTCAGATTCAGAAAGTGGGGGTCTCTAAGCTGTACGTAATGATCTCTGTGGAGGAACATACTGACTTAGAAAGCTATGTGTTAACATTATCTATGTTCTGTTGTATTTTTATTTTGTTAATGATTTTCCAGTCACATTTTAATCAGGTTCTGGCCTCACTTGGGACTGTTGCATTTGACCACACTGGTATACAGTAGGATGGAGCTGGCTTTGGAGACCTAGGGCCCAGGTTTGAATCCTAGGAGTTCAATGGAATTCTTTGATTTTATGAGCAGTATCACCAGTCATAGGATGTTAGAGAGAATGTCTTCCACTTCCAAGTTGTGTGACTTTGGGCAGATCCCTTTCCCTTTGTGTGTCTCAGTTTCCTCATTTATAAAATGGAGGGGCTGGGCCAGATGACCTCCAAGGTCCCTTTCAGCTTTATGTCCATAATCCTGTGGTTTCTTTCTGCTACAGAGCAGAGGAATCTTCTTTTCATCTTAGATAGGGTTGAAAGCTGCTTTTCAGTAATCTCCGTGCCCCCCCCCCCCCATACTGAGGGAGCTCCAGGCCCCTTTTCTTCGGGGCCTGGGGTAGAGACCAAGGATCCCAGTGCCTGCTTAGCTGAGACTAGAGGGTTTCTCATGCTGGACAGCGCTGAGGCCCCCTCCCTAGAGGTTTTATTGGCTGGGAGGCCTCTGCTACTGAGACAGTTCTTGACTGTTGGGGGAGGGGCATCAAGATTTCCCCTCTCCCCAGCCCCAACCTCTGTGCAAATTGCAGCCAGGTTTTCCACTCTGTGGAGCTGGGATCATGTACTCTGGCCTTGAGCCCCAAGACCCAGTTTTGGGTCTACAAAAAGAATCGGGGGTCTGGTGGTGTTTTAGCAAACCCTTCGGTTAGGAACACCCACTTTCTGATGACCCAGGCTCCACGCCTTTTTGGGAAGACTGGGCCGGGGCTGGAATGCCGGGCCCAGCATCTTGGGGATGGGGGGGGTGGGGAGCTTTCTGGTCTGGGTTCTGCTTGTTTGCTTATTGTATTTAAACACAGGTTCCTTTAAGCCATAGGTTTGCTCCTAGCCTGGGGCTGGGCTCTGGGCCTGGGGCTTGAACTCTGGGGAGAAGGGGTAACTTCACTGAAGTCCCACAGGCCCTGGTTAGACCTTAGGTGACCCCACCCCCCCAACCTTTGGGCTGTCGCTGATTCTTAGGGCCAGCCAAAGATTCCTTTCTCAATCTGGGCCTCAACTTCCGTTCTCTCTTTTCTCTGGATAATGGCAACAGTGCTGGATTTAGTCAGAGAACTCAGATTTAAACCCTGGCTTTGCTTTCTTCCCCTCCTAGGGCCTTAGTTTCCCTATTTGTAAAATGACAGAATTGAATTTAGGTGAGGCCTCTTCCAGCTCGGAATCTGAGATCTTGTGAACTGGGTTTGGCTCAAAATCTGCCACTCCCCTCCCCCACCCCCGGTCTCTCCCCAAAGCTCAGCACTCAACCCATCCAGCAAATTAATCCTGGAGCATAGAAAGGAGAGTTCTTCGAGCAGGATTTTGGTTCAGAGCTAGGGGGCCCTCGTACCCGTAGATCCGGAGAAGCTGCAGGTCTGGCCACCTGCTGTAGCCCTCCCGTCCCGTCCCTCACCTGTTTCCATTAGAAATGCATTCCTGGTGGAAGAACCCCCAGGTGAGGAGTCAGAGACCTGGCCTCTCCTTCTGGGTCTGCTCCAGATTTCGGGCGAGACCCCAAGCTCATCCCTGCCCTTCTCTAGACCTCTGTTTCAGTCCCTGTTGGACTAGCTGCTCTCTGTGTCCCCTCCCTGCTCTGACCAGCTAGGAGTCCTGATTAATATCCCTGCTTCTAGTCTCCAATCCAGCCTCCAATACTCAAAAACTCCGGGGGATCTCTGATCCCATCGATTTGGAGGTTACCTCAGACGGTGCAGATCAAACAAAACCCACTGGTCCTTCTCCTTCCGGTGGAAGGAGACTAAAGCACTAGGGGCCTTCCTCAGTTTCTCTGGGCCTTGGGAGGGTACCAGTGAAACCCTTAGGCCATCCAGCTGTCGTCTTCCACCCTGGTCAAGTCTCTTGCCCAGCAGTCAAAGCCTTTTTAAGTCTCACCATGTTATTCCCCTACTCAAAAATCATCTGTGGCTCCCTATTGTATGGCATCAAATATATATTCTTCAGCCTGGCATTTAAAGCCCTCCACAGTCTAGCCAAATACTTCCCCTTATTCCGCTTCATGCAGTTTTCCTTCATTTCAGCCAAACTGGCCTACTAGCCGCTTTGGAATCTAGTATCTCTTCTCCCATCTCCATACGGTCCTGGGAATAGTCCCTGTCTTCATCTCTGTCTTCCAGAATAGTTAGATAAAGCATTTATCAGGATGTTTATTGCTGCTAGGGCTCAGCTCAAGTGTTTCCTCCTATGGGAAGCCTTTCTTAATTCCCTCCCTCCTTCTTCCTCCTTCCCCGCAGTTAGTTCTGCCTTCTTTGAATTTGTTGTTCGGTTGTGTCTGACTCTTTGTGACCCCATTTGGGGTTTTCTTGGCAAAGATACTGGACTGGTTTGCCATTTCCTTCTCCAGCTCATTTGACAGATGAGGAAACTGAGACAAATAGGGCGAAGTGATTTGCCCAAGGTCCTACAGCTAAGAAGTGTCTGAGGTTACATTTGAACTCAGGTCTTCCGATTCTAGGTCTGGCTCCCTATGCACTATGGCGCCACCTAGCGGGTCTACCTCTGATTTACTTTATATTTCATTAAAAGCTTCCTGAGGGCAGGAGCTGATTTTGATAGGGTCAAAAAGGGAAGCCATGGAATTCAAGCCCTTCATTTTGCAGATGAGGAAACTGAGGCACAGAGCCATGAAGTGACCTGTGCAGGGTTTAAGGGCCTCATTTTTTTCTTTGCAACCTCAGTGCCTAGAATCCTTCGATTATAATGGCAATGTCACTATTGTCATAGACTGGTAGGGCTGGAAATATATCTTGGGTCATCTCTTCCAAGGTTTTTCAACCTTGCGCCATGAAATTTTTTTTTTGGTGAGGCAATCAGGGTTAAGTGACTTGCCCAGGGTCACACAGAATTTATTTTGAATCTTTTTTTTTTTTTTTTTTTTTTTTTTT
>NW_020950600.1:4206280-4226364 GCF_900497805.2 Vombatus ursinus | reverse complement strand
TCGGGGTTAAGTGGCTTGTCCAGGGTCACACAGAATTTATTTTTTAACCTTTTTTTATATGAGGCAATTGGGATTAAGTGACTTGCCCAGGGTCACACAGAGTTTATTTTGAATCCTTTTTTTTTTTTAATGGGGCAATCGGGGTTAAATGACTTGCTCAGGGTCACACAGAATTTTTTTCATTTTTTTACATGAGGCAATTGGGATTAAGTGACTTGCCCAGGGTCACACACAAAATTTATTTATTTCTTTATTTACTTTTTTTTTTTTTTTGGTCAGGCAATGGGGTTAAGTGACTTGCCCAGGGTCACACAGCTAGTAAGTGTCAAGTGTTTGGTCTGAGACTGGATTTGATCTCAGGTCCTCCTGAATCCAGGGCCGGTGCTCTATCCACCACTCCAGCAAAATTTATTTTGAATCTTTTTTTTTTTTTTTATATGAGGCAATTGGGGTTAAGTGACTTGCCCAGAGTCACACAGCTAGTGAGTGTTATGTGTCTGAGACCAGATTTGAACTCAGGTCTTCCTGACTTCAGGGCCAGTGCTCTATTCACTGCGCTACCTAGCTGTCCCTATGAACTTTAAAAAATATGTATTTTGATAACTATTTCAATGTAATCGGTTTCCTTGGTAATCCTATGGATTTTGTTTATGCATTTAACAATATTATTCTGAGAAGGAATCCATAGGTTTTACCAGGGATCCTGGACACAAAAAAAGGTTAAGGACTCATGAAAAATGAGAAATACTGGAACTGAGGCCAGGGTCATACTGCTTGTGAGTTACAGAGCAGGAGTTTGAAGCCAACCCACTGCCTCCAGGTAGAGTTCTTTGCCCTTAAGCTGTGATTCCTCCAGGGGACTCCTGGTCTTTAGTGTTGGGTGGGTGGGGGAGGGGTCTGGGTTAGAGGAAAGGTTAACCAGGGAGGTTAGCCCAGATGTGAGCCCAGCTGGGAGGGACATGCTCTGGCGAGGGCCCGGCCCCAGAGTCAGATAAACCATCTGTACAGTCAGCTATCAGCTGTCCATCTGCCCTGGTGTTTGTGTCCTGTCAGTTTGCCCCTCAGTGGCGAGGCTGGTGACAGATTCCTTCAAATCCTTTGTCCTCCCCTGCCCTCCAGATGGCTGGAAGCCGCGATCATGGGAGTCAAGGTTGAATTGCAGAGCACATGCTGGTCGACTTTGGGAGAAGGCATTTCTTTGTTGGGAGTTCCCTGCATGGAGGAAACCACGGGGGTGACCCAAAAAGGGCACTATAAATGTGAGTGGGCAGCTAGGTGGCTCACTGGATGGAGCCCCAGGCCTGAAGTCAGGAAGACCTGAATTCAAATCAGGCTTCAGACACTTCCTAGCTGTGTGACTCTGGGCAAGTCGCTTCACCCTGTTTGCCTCAGTTTCCTCATCTGTAAAATGAACTGGAGAAGGAATTGGCAAACCACTAACTGTGTGACTCTGGGCAAGTCACTATGCCCTGTTTGCCTCAGTTTCCTCATCTGGAGAAGGAAATGGCAAACCACGCCGGTATCTCTGACAAGAAAACCCCCAATGGGGGTCACAGAGCTGGACACAATTGAAATGATTGAAGAACAAAAATAAAGGTGAAATATTATCACCTAGTTGGTTTTCCCCAACTACCCTGGGAAGCAGGTGTTGTTATTATTGTCATTCCTGTTTTACAGATAGGGAAACTGAAGCAGAGAGAGGTAAAGTGACTTGCTTAGCCTCATGAAGCCAGTCAGAGGCAGGGTCTGACCCCAAGTCTTCCAAGTACCCTATCCATTAATCTATACTGCGTTTTTCTAATTCAGAGCTCTTTGCCTTGCACCAGAACTCTGCAAAAACTAACTGTAATTATTGTATTTATTATTACTCAGAGGGGCAGCTAGGTGATGCAGTGGATAGAGCACTGGCCCTGGAGTCAGGAGGACCTGAGTTCAAATTTAATACTTGACACTTACTAGCTGTGTGACCCTGGGCAAGTCACTTAACCCCAACTGCCTCGATTAAAAAAAAAAGATATATTATTACTCAGGTCCCTTCAGCTTTGACTGAACCACCCCTTGTCACTCCTTTTCCCTTGTGCCTAGCCTGCATGTCCTTGACCCTGGGGGCAGAGCCAGTGGAACCTGGGGGAAGGTGAGGGCAGGGCAGTTAACCTCCCTCTAGGGCTCTGTTTGTCTGGGTTCTTTACCCAGTTTGTTTGACTTGGTTGCTTCGCCCACTGGCTGCAGGTGGAGGCTGATGAGGCCAAGGTCAAGGTGCGTGACTTCTGGGGAGCCAGGGAAGGGTTAGCTTGGTCTAGTGCTGACCCTTGACCTCTACCTCCTGCCTGTGCTTGTACGGGAGGGAGGTGGGGCGGGGCCAGAAGAGTGGCTGGCTCAGTACAAACGCAAAATCCTCTCGGCCTGAACAGAAGCTGTGAAGGAATGCCAGAACTGAGGAGGGACTCTAGCCCTGGACGCATTCAACCTCAGAGCTGGAGGAGACCCCCGTGGCCCTCTAATGCGTCCCACACCTCGAAAGAGAATCCCCAGGAGGAGATCACCACCAACAGGTGATTCTCGGGCTTGCTCTTAGATCAGGTGCTCCTAATCTGGCCTGCCTACACTTGGTTGTGGTTTTTTTTTTTTAAATTTCAATAACTCTGTTTCAATCTAATTGGTTTCTTTTGCAGTCCTACGTGTTTTCTTTTATGCACTTAAAGTCAGAATTCTGAGAAGGGCCCATGGTCTTCAGCAGCCTGCCATAGCGGGTTGGTGCCTGACACCCGGAAGGTTGAGAATCCCTGCTTACTGACTTTCCAAAGCATCTCCTTATTCTCCTTTGAAGATGCCTCGTTGTTCGGAGGCTTTTCTTACACGAGGCTTAAATTTGCTTCTTTCCAGCTTCTGTTCAATGCTCCCAGTTCTTCATTCTGGGGCCAAGCAAGGCAGGTCGGATCTCCCTCCTTTCATTTCAGTTGTGTCTGACTCTTCGGGACTCCATTTGGGGTTTTCTTGGCAGAGATGCTGGGGTGGTTTGGCCATTTCCTTCTCTAGCTTATTTTACAGAGGAGGAAACTGAGGCCAATAGAGTGAAGTGATTTGCCCAGGGTCACACAGCTAGGAAGTGTCTGAGGCCAGATTTGAACATGGGGAGAGGCCTGGTGCTCTGGGCACTGTGGCGCCACCTAGCACCCTATTAGCCCTCAAAGACTGGAAGACAGCTGTTGAGACCCACCTTGAATCATCTCCTCTCTGGGCTAAGCACCCCCTCTTCATTCTAGGAATCCTCCCGTGGCTTAATCTCCAAGCCCTTTGGGTGCCCTCCTCTGAGGACTTCTCAGGGCCCTTGAACGCAGGACCCAGAGCTGAGCATCTCACTCCAGTTGCAGACTGGCCAAGGCATAATAAACACCTTCCTCGTCTGGGACACTGTTTCTCTTTAACACTCTTAGCCAGTGGTGTTACTGACTTTTTTTCCTTTAACCACCACATCACAGTGCTGACTCAGTTTGACTTTGCAGTCCACTAACACTCCTACATCTTTTTCAGACGAATTGCTATGAAATAATGATGACGGATCCCCAGGTTTTGCCCCTGGGGTTTATCTAGCTCCCCTGATTGGAAGTCCAGTCCTGGCTGCCTTCCCTGAGACCAAGTCTCTTCTTTGAGCTGGTGAAGCCATCCTCCCCCCTCCTTCACCCCACTGGGGCAGGAGGAGAGGAGATGCCCCATAGGGGTCAAGCATTCTACCCCCAAGCATGGGTGACCCTCAAGAATCTTTTCCTGGTTAGTCAACTAGAATCCTTCCCTTGGCTGTCTGCGGTCCTCTGCTCAGTGTCGTCCCCTCCCCCCAGAGGGGGGTGCTGTCTCTCTCCTCATGCAGAGCCTTATACCCACTCACCTTGGTGCACGGAATAGCCCCTATTCGCTCCTCTTCTCTCAGCCTCCCTTCCCCCCAGTATTTTAGTCCCTGGAAGTGAGGGCTGTGTTGGCTTTGTATGTTTGACCCAAAGCTGGGGCTTGTAGAATTGAACAGAATCCAGGCCCAGGCCTGATCCTCAGGGAAACTCCGGGCACCTTCTGTCTCCACAGTGAGTCAGTCATTCAGTCTATCAAGAAGCATTTACTAAACATTTATTAGATTGTAGGCTCCTTGAAGGCAGGGACTGACTTTGGCCTCCTTTTCTATTCCTAGTGCTTAGCACAGTGCTTAACTACTGTGCGGTAGGCACTGTGGTAAGAGGTCGGGATTAAGAAAAGCTATCCCTGGCCTCATGGCCCTTATGAGGGAGACAAGATGCAAAACCCTAAAGAGAAAGAGGGCAGGAGCAGCTAGATGGCACAGTGGATAGAGCACCTGCCCTGGAGTCAGGAGGACCAGAGTTCAAATCTGGCATCAGACATATAGCACTTACTAGCTGTGTGACCCTGGGCAAGTCACTTAACCCCAATTGCCTAAAAATTTTTTAAAAAGGAGGGTCAGCTAGGTGGTGCAGTGGGTAGAGCACCGGCCCTGGATTCAGGAGGACCTGAGTTCAAATCCAGCCTCAGACCCATAACACTTACTAGCTGTGTGACCCTGGGCAAGTCGCTTAACCCCATTGCCTAGCAAAAAGAAAAAGAAAAAAAAGAAAGGTGGCAGATGGAGATCTTGGCAGGAAGGCGCTGGCATTCAGGGGGATGGGAATGGGGATAACTAGATGGGGTCCTGGCTTTGATGTTGTGAAGACTGAGCCTCCCCAGACATTCTGCCATGGAATCTTTAGGGAGACCCCACCCCACCTTTGGACATGCTTGCTCCCATCCCTGGTGGATGCCAACATTTCCATCCTCCTGCTTCATCCCCTCTGTTGACGCCCTTGATCCCTGTGTTAGGAAGTCACCCCCATGAGGACCGTCCTCGAATGACTTGCTAGAAGCCTTTTTTTAGAAAAAGCTCTTAGGAGAGAACCAAGTCTACAAGCGTTTTATTAAGTATTTACTCTCTGCCAGATACTGTGCTAAGCTCTGAGGCAAAAACACCAGGAGGGGAAAAGGTCAACAGCTTTTGAGATCTCCCTGTTTTTCAGGGGGCCTCCTCCCTGGGTCCTGCCTCTCAGGAACAGGCTGAGTTTGGATCCCAAGTACACAAGAGAGCGAATTCCTGGTTGGGGTGGATCTGTGGGGGTGGAGGCCAAGGGCTGGGCAGAGCTTTGAATCTGATGTCGTGGTCCCCCCCCCCCACCCCCAAATCAGGCGGGGCTCCAGATCTCGCCAAGAATCTCCCAGGTGGGGGAATGATTGGGGGCAGGTACATGGTTGTGGGAGGCTGGAGCAGGGTGAGGGGATTGGGGGGTGGGGAGTGCGCCTGCTGGGCTGCTGAGGCTTAATGTGCCCAGATAATTAGTCCTGCCTGCTGAAAGAGATTAATTACAGTCAGCGGTAGTATCTAGACTCTGATCCTTATATATAGAGGGAAGTCAGGCATGTTTCTGACGAATGCGTGGGTTTTCCCTCTTTGTCATCAGCCTTGCAAGGAAGCGCTCTGGTTCTGTCTGCTTTTGCTTGGGCCCGTGGCCGCCTCCCTGGGGCCCTGCAGAGAGTGGGGAGCGTGTGGCCTGGGCCTCTCTCTGGGCCATGTTCCTCTTCATCTAAGCCTTCCTGGGCTGGAGACCCGGATATCTGATCTGACCCAGCAGACCCCAGACCAAACGGAATGGTCTGCTGTGAGTTGGAGGGAGAGAGAGCAAAGGCTCGAGGGGGAAGCAGAGATTAGACCGAGTCTCTGTTGGCTAAAAGAGGAACCCTTCCTTTCCATAGAAAACGGTGGACACAGTATTTGTCTCCTGGGTCACCTTGGACCAGGCCTGAGGCCTCAGGTTCCCCACCCCTGCCTTGGACAAATCACTTAGTCTTGGTTCCTCGATTTCTTCATTTGTAAAATGAAAGGGGCTGAACTAGGTCCCCTTCCAGCTCTGGCTTTCACAGAACCTTAATTCGTCTTTCCCTCTTGGGGCCTCAGAACCGTGCCCTGCTTTCGCTGTTTGGGGACTCTTTCTCAGAATAATGTTTTTAAATGCATAGAATAAAATCTACAGGAATATGAAGAAAGCCAAATAGATTGAAATATAATTAGCAACATATTTTTTAAAAGTCTTTGAAGTTCATAGGGTCTAGGAAATGATCTAGAATGTCCCTTCTTGCTCTAAATTAATGATGGTCCTATTGCCAAACTCCTAGCCATAGATACCTTGACCTTCGGCCACCCTGGCCAGTCTGTGCAAGAGGGCCAGGGAATTCTGGTTTTTTTTTTTTTTTTTTTTTAACAAACCTGCAATGATACAAGGTGTACTCTGAGAAAATTTCCTCTCCCAAGGCAAGGTGCCATACGTTCCCTGCAATTTCGCATTTTAGAGAGTTCTCTGGGACACAGAGGTTAAGTGACTTGTCTAGGGTCACACAGCCAATATTTGTCAAAGGCAGAACTTGACTTCTTGACTCCAAGGCCAGCACCCCAGGCTGCCTCTCTACGGGTTCCATTTTGCTGATGAGTTAGACTGAGGCCCAGCAGCCCAGATCCCTCAGAGTGAGCATTAGAGGAATGAGGTGGGAGCACACTCTACTCTGGACACTTTCCAAGCAGGAAGAAAGATGCAGTGGGAAGGGCGGCTGGCCCGAAGGAGTCGGGGAGTCTGCTGCTTTGTGGGGGGAAGGGAGGAGGCACTGGAAGCCTGCGCCAGACCAGACTGGGTTAGGGACCTCACAGGGTGCTACTGGGCCTTCGGTTGCTGTGGAAACCGGAGGAGCCGGAGGGTTCTGCCCTGGCTGCGAAGCAACCTTCCATGTCTGTGTTGGCCTGAAGGCCTCTCTCCCTGTTCTGGGTGGGTTGGGAGGTGAAGACCAGAGCAGGGGCAGGGATGGGGGCAGCCCTGTGTGGGGCCTCTGATGATCTGGGCTCAGCTGCACTTTGTTATTCCACTGGGGAGCCCCTCCTGGAGGGCTCGGCAAATGGGCTTGGGAGAGTTGGGGAGAAGTCAGAGATGGAGGGGAAGGGCTCCGTGGCTTTGTCCTCCTGCAGGGAGGTCTCTGGCCCTCACCCCATTCAACAAGCATTTTTTAGGCCCTTAGCCTGGGCCAGACCCAGTGATAGGCACTGGGGACGCTGAGACAGAAAGGAAATGCTCCCTGCCCTCAAGGGGCCTTCTTCTGGATGAGAAACTACACAAAATAATTACCAAGTAGAAGAAATGGGAGGGAGTACTGAGGACTGGGGGAATCAGGAAGGGCTTCTTGTAGGAGGTGGCTTTTGTGCTGAGCCTTGAAGGCAGCTTGGGAGAGGTGGAGGGGAAGAGGGAGGGCATTCCTAGGCTGGGAAGAACAGCCTGCCTGTACATAGGTGGGAGTCACATAGCAGACCAAAGTAATTCCTGCCCTCTACAAGCTTACATTCTGGGATATGAAGGAGTGTTAACAGAATAGAAGATAATTTGAGAAGAGAGAGAGAGAGAGAGAAGAAAGGAGAGAGGAGAGAGAGAGAGAAGAGAGGAGACAGGGTGGGGGGGTGGGGAGGTGGAGGGAGAGACAGAGAGACAGAGAACTGGGTGGACAAGGGAAGTCTTCTGGAGGTGATAAGACCCCTGGATCCAGGGTGATGAGGTGTGTCCTTCCTGCCCCTTCCCCACCACTGGCCTCCCAAGATGGCTCCTTCTGCTGGCCGCCCAGTTGGAGAAGCGGCCTTGTTCCAGGGCCGGGGAGGCCAAGCCTTGAGGTTCAGCTGATAGTTCTCCCAGCAGACTGTGTATTCTCTAGGGTCTGGGGCAGGGGTGGGGAACCTGCGGCCTCACCCTCTAGGTCTTCAAGTGCGGCCCTCTGACCGAATGCAAACTTCGCAGAACAAATCCCCTTATAATGAAAGGATTTGTTCTGTAAAACCTGGACTCAAGGCCCCACAGGAGGACTTCGAAGGGCACATGTGGCCTTCGCCCCTCTCTGGGCCAAGGCAGTTAGGTGGGACTTCTCCCTATGTCCCAGATGGAGAAACAGGTCCTGAAGCAAAAGACTGTGGCTCAACCTTTCCCCAGCCCTCGAGGGAGCTGAGTGTGTGTTCAGGAATAGAGATGGCTGGGATGGGGCCTCAGGTCAGTCACCTCCTCTGGTTCCCATAGGAGAGCAGTGAAGAGCCCCAGGACCCCTTTTCCTTAGCTAGTATTTAAATGGTGCTCTAAAGTCTGCTTTCCATCTGTTATCTCATTTCATTCTTACAACAACCCTGTGAGGCGGGTGCTATAGTCGTCCCCACTTTACAGGTGGGGAAACTGAGGCTGAGTGATTCTGTCAGGGGCGCGCTGCCTCAGGGCAGACCCTTCGGGTTCCTTTGACTCGGCCCGCACTCATCCAGCTACGTTTTCTTTCCTCCTCTCTTCCCCAACCCCCACTGCACTTCCTTCCCGCCCTGAGTCACTTGGGAGCTGTTGGGTCTTGAAGGCTTTGGGTGCCATGAGTCATGAGCTTGGGGAGGGGGAGGGGGAACGCTTACCTCAGGACACCTGACTTGCTGCTTTAAAGGGACTCCCTCCTCTTGCTAGGCGGGGACCTGAGGGGGAAGGAGGGCTGCGGCCCCCTCCCCAGCCCCTTTCTGTCCTTTCCAGACCCAAATAATCACCCCCACTGCTATGAGCTGACGGTGAATTTCCCCGGCCATGCCCACTCTAGGGCCCCGCCCTTGCCGCTGCTGATCCCTGAGTCTGAGCCCAGCCCTGAGGCCCTTCTCACACCTGGCCATCCAACTTTGGGCCGAAACACCCTGGAAGCAGATGCCTAGAGATCTGGGTGGAAAGTCTGGGTAAAGGGTTAGAAAAGAACAGACATTTATGAAGATCCTACTATGTGCCATGCACTGCGCTAAGCGCTTTACAAGTATGATTGTGTTTCATCCTCACAACAACTCTGGGAGGTGAGTGTTCCCCAGGAGAACACCGAGATCGCCAGAGGTTAAATTACTGGTCCAAGGTCACACAGCTAATAAGTGCCCTCAAGGTTAGATTTGAACTCAGGTCTTCCTGACTCCAGGCTCAGTCCTCTGTCCACCTTGTTGCCTGGATGGGATGGGGGCCAAGCTGTGATGTGTGGTTTTCATGAATCCCTCCCATTCCTTCAGACCCCCTCTGCCCATCCCTCTAGATGCCAGTCTGAAGGGTTGCCATCAGGAATAGGGATCAGACTGTTTCTGCTTGCTGCCTGGGAGCAAAGGGGAGGGGGGAGGCGCAAAGAGGAGATTGGGCTATACAGAGGTGTACTGGCATGTCCCTGGAAGTCTGAGTGGTCTTCAGGCACAGCTTAGAGGGGTTTTGGGGTCAGGTGTGGGTTGGACTAGCCGGCCACCGTGTCCCTTCCTGTTGACAATACTCTGGTTGTAGAGGTGGGAAGGATCTTTAGGGTCACCTTGTCCAGTCCCCTGCCTCTAGGCTTGGCTGGGAGGGAAGCTTTGTGGAGACATGAGGGCTGTCATGGTGGTGGCAGCGGGGAGGGGGAGGGGGAGTCAGGAAATCGGTTGTGTTTCTGGCTTGAGGAACCTGTTGGACGGATGGGCTTTCTTGAATGGAGGAGGAAGGTGACCCTGCTCAGAGAATGAGGCCCTGGAGGAGGGAGCTCCCCAGGGTTGATGACAGGTTGCTGGCCCAGGTCTGCAGGTGGGGGTGGGGGGAAGCTGTCAGGATGAGAAGCAGAACAGGCTTCTGGAACAGAATTCTGGATCAATCTATCAGGAAGCTTTTCTTAAGCTGTATACCAGGTGTTAGCGCACACAGGAAGAATGAGACAATCAGTCTCTGCCCTCAAGGGGGAAAATCACGGGGACCCAGAGAAGTCCATACAAAAGAAGTAATTTGGGAAGGGGGTGGGGGAGGGCTCGGGGACAGAAAAAGCCTCCAGCCAGCAAAGGGATCTTCCTAAAGCTTGGGCCTGACCCTGTCACCTCCCCTACTCAGTGAAGTGAAGTGGCTCCCTATCACCTCCAGGATCAAACAGAAAAGCCTTCATAACCTGCTTCCACGTACATCCCCAGTCCGCTAGTACTCCACAGCTCCTCCCACCCCCATTCTTGGATCCAGTGACACTGGTCTCCTGGCTGTTACTCAACCAAGACCCTCCATTTCCCAGCTCTGGACATTTCCCCAGGCTGTCCCCCATGCCTAGAGCACTCTCCCTTCTCATCTCCTGCCTCCAGGCTTCCTTCAAATCCCAGCTAAAATCTCACCTTCTACAGGAAGCCTTTCCTAATCCCCCTTAGTTCTAGGGCCTTCCCTGGGCTGGTTATATCCAGTTTTTTCTGTCTATACTTTGTGAATGGTTGTGTCTATATTGTCTACCCCATTAGATTGTGAGCTCCTTGAGGGCAGGGATGACCTCCCCCCCCCCTTTTTTTAAAGGCAGTCAGGGTTAAGTGACTTGCCCAGGGTCACATAGCTAGTGTCAAGTGTCTGAGGCTGCATTTGAACTCAGGTCCTCCTGACTGCAGGGCCAACACTCTATCCACTACCCCACCTGGCTGCCCTTAACTGGAGAGGTATAATTGATGAGGCTTGGCTGCTGACTGGGGGCAGTCGGGCTGAGAGACAGTAAGGGGCTGATGATGATGCTGGGTGACTGAGGTGCTGCCCTTGACAATTATAGGATGTTTCTGAGGAGCAGAAGGCATGTTTGGGGGAAGGGTGGGGTGAGGTTGAGATCTCTCTTGGGCGTGTTGAGTTTGAGTAAGACATCCGGGGAGAAGTCCAGCAGGCCAAAGATGCTCAGGAGACACTGCTCAGGCCTGGCGCCAAGCACTGTGTCCTTACTGAGCGAGGAACAAGCCTGGATATGGAGGCAGGAGAGCTGGGTTAGAATCTCTCCTTGGACACTTCTCGGGGACCTTGGGCAGGTCATTTCCCCCCTCCTGGGTTTGGTTTCCTTGTCTGTAAAACGGGGGTAATATGGGTCAGCTGGGTGGCGCGGCGGATAGAGCACCGACCCTGGAGTCAGGAGGACCTGAGTTCACATCTGGCCTCAGACACATAACACTTACTAGCTGTGTGACCCTGGGCAAGTCACTTAACCCCATCGCCTAGCAAAAACAAAAAACAAAACAAAACAAAACGGGGGTAATAATAACACTTCTGTCCCAGAGCTGTGAGGGAGGACCGAAGGAGGTAATGTCTGTGAAGTACTTTATAGTGGACTTGGGACAGGGATGCCAAGATGAGGAGTACTTCCTCATGGTCATCCCTGGGGCCTTGAGTGGCTGTTAGCTGTGGTTCTCCCCCACCCACCCACTACAAGGCCTTTAGGCCGCCTGGGGCCATAGGGGAAGGGGAGGGCCCAGGTCTGAATCCTACCTTTGCCCCTGAACTCCATGGGCGAGGCTCATCTGAGTCTCTGGGCTCAGGGTAACAAACAGCAAAGCCCTGGGGAGACCTGAGATGAGGCTCTGAAGTCCATTTTACAGATGAGAAAACTGAGGCCCAGAGAAGTAAGAAGGACATGCTTGAGGTCACAGAGTTGCTGGGGAGAATTTGAACCCAGATCTTCCTGATTCCAAGTCCGGTCCCTGGTTGCTATGTCATTGGGTATTGGCCTTGGGCTGGGGATCAGGATTCCCTGGGTCCTCTCTCGTGGTGGGGTTCCTAGTGGGTAGCTGCCAGCTGTGGGGTAGAGTCAACAGGTACTGGCCGGCTCCCCCCCATCCTCTGGATCCCAGGATGGTAAAGAAGTAGGTGTATGTGTGGATGGGGGGATTCCAGTCCTGCTTTGGGGAGCTGTGACGTCCCAGAGCTGAGGAGCAGGGCAGGGATGAGTCTGGGGGCTAGCAGTGAGGTCTGGAAGTGACCTTAGAGGTCAACTGAGGTCTAGATCCCCTTGTTTTACAGTGAGGAATAAGGCCTAGAGACTTGCTAAGGGTCACATAGCGTTTCGTTGTTTGCTCATTTCAGTCGTGTCTGACTCTTCGTGACCCCATTTGGGGTTTTCTTGGCAGAGATACTGGAGTGGTTTGCCGTTTCCTTCTCCAGCTCATTTTACAGATGAGGAAACTGAGGCAAACAGGGTGAAGTGACTTGCCCAGGGTCACACAGCCAGTAATTATCTGAGGCTGGATTTGAACTCAGGAAGATGAGTCTCCCTGACTCCAGGCCTGGCGCTAGTAAGTGACCAAGTGGCAAGATTTGAACCCAGGTGCTCTGCTTCTCCATCCAGTGCCGTGCTGCCCCTGGAGTGGGAAGCAGTTACCCATCCATAGGCCCTGAGGCACTCCGTGTTCCTGGCCCAGTGCTCAGCTGTGTTGAGAGGAAAGTGAGGAGACCCAGGAGGTCCAGCCCTGGCCCAGGGGGAGCAGAGTGCCCAGGAGCCCAGCCTGTGCACCCCTGGGAGTGCCGCTGGGGCTGCCGCAGGAGCGCTGGGGGAGGGGTGGCGGCACAGGCATTCTATTTTGGCATCTGGTGCCTGTCCCGAGGCCCCAGTGCCAGGAATTGCTCCCGTCAGTGTGTGCCAGTGGGAGGGCGCAGTCCTGACTGTGGGGAGAGGGAGGGATTGTGTAAGTGAGCACAATGGCATTCACACACAGACTCCTACACACACGTCAGCACATAGTCACAGGAGTACACGCGTGGGCAGAGCCCAGGCACCCACTTTCCCACAGGACACAACCGCTCTTTTCTCCAGAAGGCGAGTCCCCGCCCTTGGGGAGTCCTTGGCCAATGGCCAACAGCCTCCCCCTTCTCCCATCCAGCCTAGGCACAGCCAGCAGACAGCCTGATCTTCTCAAAGGTCCTCCCCTGCTCTAGGACTTTCAGGGGCTCCCTGTTGTTGGCATTTTCAGTTCTTTAGGCTGATTATATATCCCTCCTCCTCATGTCCTTCTCAGTGGCTCACTTCCTGTTCCCCATGAAGGACCAAACATCTCCCGCCCCCACACCTCTGCACAAGCTGTCCCCCTGAATGCTGTCTCTTCTCTCCCCCACCTCTTACAACCTGTCCATTTGACATTTCATCAGTGTATGGCAGGTGTTCTTAGCCTGAGGTCTGAGAACTTGCTTTAAAGGAAATTGTTTTTAAATAACAATTTCAATATTCCAGGTTTCCTTTGTATTGTGCATTTAAAAACATTATTCTGAGAGAGGGTCCATGGGTGTTATGGGGCCCTGTGCAAAAAAAGGTTCAGTCCCCCTGGCATGGGGAATAAGTTGGGGGAGGGGAAGAGCCCAGAACTTGAGTCGCAGGCAAATTCTGGTTCTTTTACTTGCTACCTTGTGACTGTGGGTAAATGCCTACGGTTCCCCATCTTTAGCCTGGAACAGTTGGCCTTAGAAACATCCAGGGTCCCTTCTAGCCCTAAATCTGTAAGGCCCAGCTCCACTACTGCAGCCAGAGGCCTTCCCTGGCCCCTCCCTGTAATTCCTAAGTATTTAGCCTCTGTACATTTAGCATTTAATTACCTAGTTGAATGGCCCCCAACTCCCGCCCCAGCAAAATATGAGGGCAAGGGATTGTGGGTTTCTTTTGGGGGGGGGTCTTTGTGTTGCCAGCTTCTAGACTAGGGCCTGGCACATAGTGGGTGCTTAATATGTGTTCCTTGAGTTGAATGGAGTGCCCCAACCTTTGGGGTGCAGAGGAAAATGACTCTTTTTCGTGTTTGCAGGAAAAGAGATTTGGTTTCTAGGCCCAGCCCTCCACCCAGGTCTCCCATCCCAGGATACAGGGGCCAAGTTACACCCATGGAAAATTGAGTCTGGGCTAGGCCTTGACCCTCTAGCCTCTGACCTCGCTCTCTGGGATGTGGCCTCTCCTTTCCCAGGCTAGGGGATGTTTGATGGGACATTCTGCACCCCAGCCAAGTTGGGGCCCATCCCCCTCCTGAGGTTTCCCCCTGACCCCCCCCCCCCACTACCACTGCCAACACTAAAAATACCCCTGGCTTCCTCCTCCTCCCTGCCCCTTCCCCCCTTGAGTCCAATTGTTCTGGACTCCCCTGGGCTTCCTGGGATGGAGAGCGAAAGCGGCTGTTTCCATGGGCTTTGGAGCCCGGCCCAGAGCAGCTCCTGGAGGGAGGATTGGGGGTGGGGAGAGAGATGTCCCGGCTTTGGGGTAGTCAGCATGCATGGCTTGTTCCGGATGGCCAAGGGGTAAGCGGGCAGAGCCCTGGGCTCAAACTCAGAGACCCTACACTGTAGCTGGCCTCTGGTGCTTCCTCAGGGCGTGACCTTCCTTGGGAGGTGAGGTAACTGGGCTAGATCATCTCCCATCCAGTGCTAACTCCAGAGTCACTTGCTAGATAAGAAGCTTGGGGAGGTGTGGACAGAGCCAGAGGGAAGGAGGAGGTGATGGCAGGGGGTCACGACCTTCGGGGTATCCTGGACCCTGTGGGCAGACTGGTGAAGCTCATGGACCCTTCCTCCAAATTAGGTTTTTAAATACATAGGGTTACAGAGGAAACCAATATTGCAATTCAGTTATTAAAATTTTTTTTAAAACCAAGTTGACGGAACCCAGATTTCTAGAGAGACTGTGCTCCAGTGCGGAGAGGTGTGGGCGCAATTTCCGTGGTTTCCCCCGGTGCTCAGATTGG
Source organism: Vombatus ursinus (assembly GCF_900497805.2). Classification (NCBI taxonomy): domain Eukaryota; kingdom Metazoa; phylum Chordata; class Mammalia; order Diprotodontia; family Vombatidae; genus Vombatus; species Vombatus ursinus. Next base: position 4,211,807 of record NW_020950600.1, on the reverse strand, counting down.
CTCATCAGCACAGGCTGCTCGGCTGAATGAGTTCCTCTGGCAGACTGGTGACTGTATTAGATCTTATAGGTAGGTGTTATGAGGGTTCCACATATGGAGGGGCAAGATAGAGAGGTAGCGTGGTGAGGCACAAAGAGTATCAGGAAAAATCTTCAAAAAACAAGCCCAAAAGAAAAAGCTTTGGAATTAAAGTGATATGTTCTGAGCCTCAGTTTCCTGATCTGCAAACCGAGGGAGCTGGACTCCCATTATCTCTGAGACCTCTCCTTCCAGCTCTAAATCCATGGTCCCTTGACCAATGGGAACCTGCCCTGGGCCTCGGTTTCCTTATCTGTAAACTGAGGGAGTCAGAGTCAATTACTTCTCAGTCTGTGACCCAGTGTCCAGGAAAATGGGGACAATCCTGGTGCCTCCCTCACACACAGCCTCAGGTGAGATGACATCTGGAAAGCGTCCTGCCCTGTTAACGGTTATTGTTATTACTGGGAGGGAGGAAAGGTAGAGTCTGCCTTCCATGATTTTCTGTCGGCACACATTCAATTCTGTGAAACGTGCATCTGTAAAATGGGTGTGGAGGGGGAGATGGAGTTGGACTTGATGGCCCTAGGGTCCCTTCCAGCTTTAAATTTATGCTCTTATGAGAAATGCACAATCTCTTTTTTTTTTGGTGGGGGGCGGGGTCGGGCGGTGGGGAAGGCCACACTGACACCTGATAGAATCCAGAACAGCCTCTGCAGCCTTGAGGGGAGTCAGGAATTCCTAAGAGGAGAAGGTGATGGGGGGAGAGTGCTTGTGGCCTCAGTTTGCTCATCTGTAAAATAGGGATAATATTGGTGTTACCCATGGCACAGTGTTGTTGTGAAGATCCAGTGGGACAGTAGCTAAACTTGCCACGTCTGTCCTCCATCCAAGTGAATGGATGCAGAACCTTAACGGGGCGGGGGAGTGGGGGTGGGCTGGGGGACAAAAGAGACGCTGCTGCCAGGTGAGGGAGGATGCTCTGGGATCACTGTGCCTGGTCAGGCTGGGGTGTGGGTGTGTGTGTGTGTATGTATGTGTGTCTTTGTGTGTGTCTCTGTATGTCTGTGTGTGTGTGTGTGTGTGTGTGTGTGTGTGTGTGCGCGCGCGCATGCTTTGCCCCCTTTTCTGGCTGGGGAATTCCCGGTGGTCAACCTTGTACCTGGAAGAGGAGGCAGTCTGGGACATAGTGCGGTGGTTGCTTCTCAATACCCAGCGCTTTTTCAAATGATTCTGAGATTAAGGAGCTTGTCCCGGGGTGGGGTGGGGGGTTAGTTACAATCTGTGATGAGACACTGAGGATTGAGTTACTCAGTCACATGGTCTCTGCACACTTCTCCTACTGCCTGGCACACATTAGAGGTAGGGCAAGGAGGGGGTGCCCGGCTCTGGCCCTGGGCCTGGGCAGGAAGGCCCAGCTGTGACTGCCTTTCTTTGGGAGATGGGGGGAGGGGAAGGCGAGCTCCTCATACCCCTTTATACACCACATACTGTAGTCCTCACTCTCCCCACCCCCTCCACACACAAAAATTGAGGCTCCCCAGGGAGGGGATGCCCTGGAGTTTCAGGGTTCCTCCTCCCTCTAGGGGTCAGATCAGGGTCAGCCAGGGCCCAGCCACCAGGCTGCTATGTGTCTGTTTGTCACTGTGGGTCTGTGGGTCTGTCTGTCTTTGTGTGAGAACCCCTCCTGCTTTCTGCCTGTGGATTTTGCTTTGAAAGTATGGAGAGTAGGGTGAATCTTGCCCTTGGCTAGATAGAGTATGCTACGTCTGTGCCATGTTCATATGTCAACCATGGTCAAGTTCAATCAATGTCCAGGCTGCTCTCCCTCCTGAAGGAAAAGGTGAATGCGTGGGAGCAACACCTCTCCACCATCCAAGTCATGAACAGGGAGAACTAAGGATCCCCTGGAAAGGGGGGAAACAGACTTTGAAAGAGAAAAAAAATTCTCAGGAGGGAGAGGGGAATTTCCTCCTCCCCCCACTATGTCAGGAGGTTAAAGGGGGATCAGATGCTCTCCCAGAGGAGAAAGGGATCCCGGAATCCTTGGAACCAGAGCAACACGCGTCAAAGGAAGGAGCAGAAGGTTAATAGAATTTTCAGATTTTGAGTGCAGCGTCAGAAAAAAGCATCTCGTGCTGTTCTTGTGGACACGAGGGAGAGATGTGGGCTGTCCGCAGTTGGGTGGATTCAATTGTGGTTGAATGGCCGGTGCCCCCAGACCACTCAGGCATTCGTAGTTTGAGGTCACCTCCAGGGAATCTGGGGTAGGCCTTCTGCAGGTCTTGTTTCAATCAGTGACCCGAGGAAGGCCTTATTCAATCCCACACGGCTGGGAGGGACGATTAACTCACAGTGTCAGGATCCATGGGCTAACCGGAATAACACAAAGTGAGCTAGGGATCAATCAATCAATCAGTATTTATTAAGCGCTTATTGTGTGCCAGGTAACTGTGCTATAAATGTGAAGTCTTATACTCGGGTGCAAAAAGTCAGCTTTACCGAAAGCCAGATAGCAAAAGAGATCTGGGGTCAGACTGCACTGGCCTGCGTTGATTCTGGCCAGTATCGATGAGTAGTGTGATTTGTGGACTCAGGAAGGTGGTCTCGGCTATATGAAGAGAGAGTCAACAAGCCGCTAGGCGGCGCAGTGGCTGGAGTCAGCAAGACCTGAGTTCAACATCTGCCTCAGATACCAGCTGTGCGATCTCGGGCAAGTCACTTCACCCTGGTTGCCTCAGTTTCCTCATCTGTCAAGTCAGCTGGAGAAGGATACGGTAAACCACTCCAGTGTCTCTGCCAAGAAAACTCCAAACGGGGTCACGGAGGGTCAGACACGATTGACTAGACAGCTGTGTCACCAAGCATTTCTTAAGCATTGGGAATCCAAATCCAAGTAGAATGGAAAGCAGTCCCTGCCCTCCAGGAGCTTACATTCAAATGAAGCGGGACTATAGTACAAGGAAGCTGACCAGGGAGAGAGACGAAGACACCGGGTGTGGGGGCTCAGTAGCGGACGTCCCCAGTTCAGCTGGAGAGAGGGGAATGAGCCCCTCTCTCCTCTGCCCCGGCCAGGCGACCGCTGGACGATGGGGTGCTCCGTTCTGGGCGTCACATTCTAGGAAAGTTCCCACATGCACAGCTGGAGAGTGTCTGTGCTCTCCAGGGCTCTGCAGTGGGGGGTGGGGGAGGCTTGCTAACAGCCTTCCTGTTTCCTTTTTTTTTTTTTAACTACAATTTTTCAGTTATCAAACATTTGTTTTTTCTCCTCCCCACCACACATACTGGGGGGAGAGAGAAGAACAAAACTTTTGGCCGTGGATGGTCAAGCAAAGCCACTTCCCATATTGGCTGTGTCCAGAAAGGTGGGGCTGCACATCCCGAGCCCTTCACTGTGTCAGGAGGTGGGGAGCCTGCTTCCTCCTCGGTTCTCTGGAGCTGTTTGTGGTGGTCACTGCTCTGATCAGTTCATCAGTCCAGGGTTAGTCTTGTTCTGCTCAGCCCAGAGCGCTGGAGCGGTGGGTAAAAGGTACAACTGTACCTTGGGAGATGGTGGAGGAATAATGTCCTATATGGGTCAGACCACATAGCCCCGAACGCGCCTTCCTGCCCTGAGAATCAACACCTGTCAGGGGAGGGATCACCCAGTGAGGTTCCGAGAAGGAAGCACCCATTAGTGGTGGTTAGGGACACGGTGGGCTCACGTACCCTGCTGAGCAGCCAAAGTCCATGCCCCGGTAGCAACGGAGAGCCCAGCCACCTCCCAGGGGAGCAAGGCCAGGTATGATGGAGAGACCCTCCCAAGACTTGTCCAGCTTGTCTGGTGATTCCCACAGACACAGATGATGCTGCCAGCACCCCACCAGATTAGGAAGAGAGAAAGAAAGCGGAGGGGGCAAGGTGGTGTCATCATCACTGCTCACGTCAAACGCAGGGGGTTCGGAAGAGAAAGGGCAGATTTGGAAAGTGAACAGTTGGTTAAGAAGACTGGGTCGGGGGTTTGTATTTGTGAATCACGGCTTTTGGCCAGGGACAGAGCGTGCAGCACCTGGAGAGGGAGGGTAAAAACCGTATCGGCCCGGAGGCTGGTAATTCCAAGCCAAAGAGATCTGAAAAGGAACATGCTGCTGAGACACGTCCTCCAGGCTCAGTAATGGTGATGGGGATGGCCAGCATGCATGCATTCATTCTTTTTTATTTCTATCTATAGCTATGTCTATATATCTACATATATATGTATGTGTATGTATATATATACATATATTATTTATATACATACATACATATATATAATATATAAAATTTTAAGGTTTGTAAAGAAAGCTCTTTACCAATATTATCTCATTTTCTCCTCACAACAATCTTGGGAGGTAGATAGTATTATCCCCACTTTGCAGATGAAGAAACCGAAGCAGATGGAGTTTAAGTGATTTGCCCAGGGCCATACATTAGTGAGTGTCTGAAGCCAGGTTTGACTCCAGGCTTGGCACGCTCTGTCTCCTGTGCTATCGAGTTGCCTCTAGGCGTGCCACAAAAAGAACAAGGTAGGAAGAGCAGCTTCTGGATCTAGAATTATAAGGGCCCTCAAATGCCGTCTGGTCCACCCCCTCATTTTTGTTGTTGTTCAGTCATGTCTGACTCTTTGTGACCCCATCTGAGGTTTTCTTGGCAAAGTTACTGGAGTGGTTTGCCATTTCCTTCTCCAGCTCATTTTATAGATGAGGAAACTGAGGCAAACAGGGTGAAGTGACTTACCCAAAGTCACACAGCTAGTGAGTGTCTGAGGTCAGATTTGAACTCAAGATGAGTTTTCCTGACTCCAGGCTTAGTGCTCTATCCACTGCGCCACCTAGTTGTTCTGTCTTTCATTTTACAGATGTGGAAATTGAGGAAAACAGGGTGAAGTGAGTTGCCCAGGGTCACACAGCTAATGAGTGTCTGAGGCTGGATTTGAACTCAGGAAGATGAGTCTTCCTGACGCCAGGCCTGGCACTCTATCCACTGTGCCACCTAGTTGTTGTACCTTTCATTTTACAGATGTGGAAACTGAGGTTCAAGGAGGTTAAGGGACTTGTCTGAGGTCACACAGGCAAGTAAACTTCCAAGGCAAGATTTGAACCCAGGTCCTCTGATGCCTGACCCATCCTCTTTCCACTGTACTGTATGGTGATGCCCAGAAAATCTAAGAAAGGTACCAACAATAGATAGAACATTTATTAAGCACTGACTGTATGTGCCAGGCACTGTGCTAAATATGGGGGGTCCATATCCAAGCAAACAAGGCGGTCTCTTCTTCAGCAAGCTGATGCTTTAACTGGGGAAGCCAACCCAGAGGGAGAGAGCTGGAAAGGGGCTCTGTCTGGGGAAATGGAGCCAGTGAGGAGGCTGAGGGCAGAGACTTTCTTCTGCCTGTCTTTGTACCCCAGCACTTAGCACACTGCCGGATAGCACTTCCTCTCCCTCTCCCTCTCCCTCTCTCTCTCCCTCTCTCTTTTTCTCCCTCTCCCTC
>NW_020950600.1:4198600-4206270 GCF_900497805.2 Vombatus ursinus | reverse complement strand
CCCTCTCCCTCTCTCTCTCCCTCTCTCTTTTTCTCCCTCTCCCTCTCTCTCTCTCCCTCTCTCTCTCCCTCTCTGTCTCTCTCCCTCTCTGTCTCTCTCCTTCTCTTTCTCTCTCCCTCTCTCTCTCTCCCTCTCTCTCTCTCTCTCTCTCTCTCTCTCTCTCTCTGTATCTATCTACATCTATACATACACACATATAGTAAGTGCTTAATAAATGTTTATTGACGGACAATTCCAGAGACAGTCCAGCCATGAATGAAGTAAAACTCAAGGCAAGTCTGTGGTCTCACACATCCCTCTACAAATACACCAAACATAGTTAACAGGCAAAGTAAAGCAGAGACCCTGAGGCGAGGGGGCACATTTGACCTCAGTCCTGACACTTGTCAGGACAGGACAAACTAGATGGAGTCTGTCTGGCCTCAGACACTCACTAGCTGTGTGATCCTGAGCCAGTCATTTAACCTCTGTCTTCCTTAATTTTCTCATCTGTAAAACAGATGGGAGCACCTATCTCCCAAGAACCAAATGAGATATTTGTGAGGTGTGTGGCACAGTGCCCCTCACTTTACAGGCACAGAGAGGTTAACATAGCTGGTTAAGTGTCACAAACAGAATTCAAACTCAGATCTTCCCAGTTTTCACAGATCAGCCGTTTTCCATCCCCTGGACCACCTAGCAATGGAGGCAGATCTCTCATGGTGTGCTGCAGAGACCTGTCCTTGGCCCTGTGCTGTTAAGCTTCTTACCAGAGACTTGCACAAAGGCATAGTTTGAAGATTTTAGCAAACTGGCAGATGACGCAAAGCTAAGTGGACAACCAAGACCCTTCATCCCTGAGCCAGGGTCTAGAAAGATTCCAGCAGAGTAGAGCGCAAGGCCAAGATGAAATATAATAGGTAGTAATAGAAATTATGTTTGAGTTAAGGGAAAAAAAAACAACTTTACAAGGAGAAGATTTTATTTGCATATGAACTCTTTGAGGACACAGGGACTGCTGGGTTTTTCTCTTTGTGTATCCAATGTTGTTGTTTTGTCCTTCATTCTTGAAGAGGACCATGACATCAGGGAGGTGATGCCGTGACATCCAAGTGAATTGGATTACAGTGAGGCAGAGCTGTGCTAGGTCACCAGCCTCACTTTCACCTCTGGAGTCATCTGGGTCACGTGGCCAGATGTAGACCAGGACAACTGGAGATGGCCAGATGTAGTGGGAGACCTTGGCCTTTTTAAGCTAAGGTCTCTCCCAGGTCTCAGTTTGACTGAGGCAATGCCCATTCAGTGATTAAGGCTAGGTAAGAAACCGCCTGAAAGCATAGGTATAAATTGATGTTTTCTTAAAGTGTTAAGAAGCGTCCACCCAACATGGTGAGCTGTTGCTGAGTCATTTCAGTCACGTCCAACTCTTCGTGACCCCATTTGGGATTTTCTTGGTAAAGTTACTGATGTGGTTTGCCTTTTTCTTCTCCAGCTCATTTACCAGATGAGCAATCTTAGGCAAACAGGGTTAAATGATCTGCCCAAGGTCACTTAGCTAGTAAGTGTCTGAGGCCAGATTTGAACTCAGGAAGATGAGTCTTCCTGACTCCAGGCCCAGTGTTTTATGCACGATGGCACCACTTAGCTACCCTCAGTGCAGTGAGTACCTGGCACATAATTTCAGTGCTCTGAAAATGCCCATTGAATGAATCAATGAACGAATGAGGATGGGGGAGTTGTTGCCCAATAGTGGTTTGTCTGAAAAAGATCTGAGGATCTTAGTAATGGCTTAAAAAAAAAGTGTATCCCCTTCTTGGCTGCCTTATGAGAGAGGCGTGATGTCTAGGTCTAGGAAAGCCATGATTGCACCCCATTTTAGGAAGGGCATTGACCAGGGTGGGCAACCAGGGTGGGAAAGGGCCCTGACTCCATGTCAGTGTGGAATAGGTTGAAAGACCTGGAGATCAGAAGGCTTAGGGTGGGGGAAGAGAGTGGCTGTCAGCTGTCTTCATATTGGTAGGGTTGTCACATGGAAGGGGGATTAGGTTGGCTGTACTTATCCTGAGAGGGCAGGACCAGGAATATTGGGGGGAGGTTGCAGAGAGGTCAGGAAAATCTTCTGAAGAGTTAGTGCTGTCCCAGACTGGAGCAGGCTGTCTCAGGAGGTGGTGAGCTCCCCGTCCTCTGCGGGCTTCAAGCACAGGACAGGTGGTATTGCCAGCCAACAAGCTTTATTAGGCACCTCCCTTGTGCCAAGTGCCATGCTAGGGACTGAAGATGTGAAGACCAAAAGGAAAATGAAATGTCATCTTAAGAGGCGGTGGCAGTAGAGGATCAGAAGAAGCCTCATGGAGAGGGTAAGAGAAGGAAGTGAAGGATCCCAGAAGGCAGAGGGGAGGAGGGTGTGCATTCCAGGTATGGACTGAGAGATGGAGAGTCGTGGGTGAGGAGTGAGGAGAAAGCCGAGTTATGTCCACAAGCATTTACTAAACACCTACCATATGCCAGGCATGGTGCTAAGGGAAGACGATAGACAGTCCCCACTCTCCCAGTCCAACGGGGTAGACGTTATAACTATGGATGAACTAGATGGAGGATAAATTGGAAATGCTTGCCAGAGGGTGTTAGCAGAGTTGATAAAGGCTTCCTTTAGAAGGGTGGCTCTGGGGTCAGACCTGGAGGAGGCCAGGGGAACCGGGAGACAGAGACAAGGAGGGAAAACACTCCAGACAGCCAAGGAAAATGCCCAGAGCTGGGAGATGGAGGGTCTTGTCTGTGGAAGAACAAGGAAGCCAGTGTCACATGGTAGGGCACAGGAGGACGGGGAAAGGAGCAAGTGACCAGCTTAGGCAGGGCTCTGAATGCCAGATAGAGGCTTTTCTGTTGGATCCTGGAGGTGCCAGGGAGCCATGGGAGTTTACTGAGTAGACGGGTGACGTGGGCAGGCCTGGGCTTCGGGAAGGTCACTTTGACGGCCAAGTGGAGGGAAGTAAGTTTGGCTGAACTCTACTGCGTGTGTAAGAAGGCATTTGGCCCAAGGGTGAGAAGGGTGGGCAGCGCCAGGCTGAGGAGTCTGTCTTTGACCATGGAGGTAATAAGGAGCCATAGGAGGGTCATGGCGAGGTCCGTATTTTAGGAAATCCATTTTGGCAGCCATGTGGAGGATGGACTGGAAAGCTGGGAGACCAGGGAGAACGTTATTGTGATAGTCTCAGCAAAGGGTCATGAGGGCTTGGACTGGGGTGGTGGCTGGGGGAGCAGAGTGAAGGGGACCCTTGAGAGAGAGGTCAGATCTCCATGCACAATTCTTGACAACTGATTGGATGTGGGGGGCAGAGGGAGGGGAAACAGCCAGGCCTTCAAACCCAGGTAATTAGAAGGATGGTGGTGCCCTTGGTGGAAAGGTGGAAGAAGAGAGGAGGGTTTGGGGGAAAGAGAATGAGATTTGTTTGGATGGGCTGAGTTTGAGATGCCAGTGGTATATCTAGTTGGAAGTGTCTGACAGGCAGTTGGTGATGTGGGGCTGGAGAGAGACTGGGGCTGAACGTTAACGTAGATCTGAGAATCACCTGACTGGGAGGGACAATTGAATCCTTGGGAGACAAGGAGGTCACTGAGACAGAGAGAGAAAAACAGAGACAGAGAGGGAGGGAGACAGTGACAGAGAGAGGGAGGGAGAGAGAGAGACAGAGGGAGGGATGCATGCAAGAGCAGAAGGTAAGCTTCCTGCAGAAGGGAATGCAGAGGGCAGGAAGGATGAGCACGGAGAAGGGGCGGCTGGCTGTCCCTGAGGCTCTTGTGGCAGGCAGTCTTGCTTGGGTCAGTGTCTCCCACGTTTTTCCACCTTGGAATCCTACGCTTCTGTGTCTGCTCAGTCTCTACCTCCTGATCTTTTGGTCTGTGGCCTTTCCTGCTCCTCTGAGCTGGTTCAGCAGGACAAATGAGCTGATAGATGAGGAGCTGAGGGTGTGTGTGTATGTGTGTAACTGAGAGGGGATCATTCCAGGGTGAGGGAGCCTCATTTTGGAGGGAGGGCTGAAGTCCCCGAGCAGGATGGAGAAGGGGAGTAACCATTGAACAATCTTGGAGCAAGGCGGGATTGGCCAGGGAAGGCCTTACCTGTTCTTGGCTGTAGTAGGATGATCTGTCTGCATGTATTGAGTGCCTACTGTGTGGCAGGCACTGTGCTAAGTGTGGGGGATACAAAGAAAGGCAACAGACAGTCCCCTCCTCTCAGAGTCTACAGAGAAGATCACATGCAAACAGTGATGTCTAAACCCCCTCTATCCAGGCTAAACTGGAAATCTAATTGGTTGAGGGAAGGCACTGGAATTTAGAGGGACTGGGAAAGACTTCCTATAGAAGGTGGAATATTAGCTGGGACATGAAGGAAGCTGAGGGCTCCAGAAGGCAGAAATGGGGAAGAAGAGGCAGGGAGGGCAGGCAGCCAGAGAAGATGCCCAGGGCCAAGGGCAAGAGTGTCTCCTTTGTGGACCGACTGGAGGCCAGGAGCCCCCTTTGGGTTGAGAGAAGCTGCCCCTTGTGTTTGGGGCTGGGGACCCCAAGGCCGGGCTTCGCGGTGCTTAGATGGCCGCTTCCTCTGTCTCACTGGTTCCTTTGCTTCTCAGGGTGGTAAAGGAAGAGATTTCTGATGACAATGCCAAGCTACCCTGTTTTAATGGAAGAGTGGTCTCCTGGGTGAGTGGGGTCCAGGGGCCTGGGGAAGGAACAGGAATGACCCTGGGGACCTAGCGGCAGGGGTTGACATCCCAAGGAGTACGGGGCTCTGTGAGGGTGTCCTGTATTGGGGGAGGGGTGGGTTGTTTCTGATTTCGTGCCAGGGGCTTACATAATCAGGAGCTTGGGGCAAGGGTGGGCTTTTGGGGGTCTGAGTCTCTTGTTCCTCTGCAGCTGGTCCTGGCGGAGAATTCCCACTCCGATGCTGGATCTCAGTGCACCGAGAGCCACACAGACCTGCCCCCGCCCATTGAACGGACCGGGGGCATTGGGGACTCCCGGCCACCCTCCTTTCAGTAAGGGCTCCCTCATTCTCTCAGGGGTTTGGGGCAGGTAGGTGATGGGGCCGTGATGAAGGGATGGCCATAGTCGGGGGAAGGCTAGGGGTTCTGTCGTGGTGAGACACTGTCTGAGCCTCCCTGGATGAGACTGTCCCAGCTGGGGGTTTGAAATTGCAGTCCTGACTCCTGTCTCTTGACCGGTCTTTGATATTGGAATTAAATTGCATCTGTAAATATTGAAGATGAAAAAGGGTCATCTTTGGGGGGGAGGCATGCCTGTGGGATCCTACCACAGGAGTCCTGGGGGGACTCAGAGAACCTCTTCTCCCTACCTTCAGTTCGGTTCTACAAACAAGGCCTCAGCTTAGGAAGGGGCAGTACCTCAAATACCCCCATGGTGGTGACATTATCACCTTACACTGAGGATCCCACCAGAAGGAAGGATAACTGGGATGGGGTGATCGGTCTTTTGCCGACACTTGGAGCCTGTCAGCAATTTAGAAACAACTGAGCTCAGCTCCTGGTTAGCAACAAGGATCAGTTATAATACAGAGCAGCCAGATGCTGGGTTAGGGGAACACCTCCCCACCCTCCATCCAGAGGTCTCCAATATCCCTGCTGTCTTCCCAAACTGGGGGAAAGTTTCATGCAGCAGAATTCCCTGGTTTGGGCTCCACCTCTCCTCCACGCCTCCCCCCCCCCCCCCCCAATTATTCCCTTGGGCTGGTGTTTCCTGATCCTGCCCATCTGGACTGCAGGGGAAGGGTTAAGCCCTGCCCCTGAATTAACAGCCAACCAGAGGCCTTGAGTACCTGGATCTCTATACTGGTCTACACTGCCCTCTTCTGGCCAGGCCAGTAGCTTCATTCTCTTTCCCATTTCGTAGGCTCATAGGCTCATAGATATCATGGAGCATGATCATTTTACAGATGAGGAAACTGAGGCCCTGAAAGTTCATAATGTCTTGCCCAGGTGTCAGAGCTGGGATTTGAACTCAGTTCCTCTGGCTCCAAAGCCAGTCAGTCAGCTATAAACATTTATTGAGTACCTACTATGTGCTAGGCACTGTGCTAAGTGAGCACTGGGGATTGGAAGAAAGGCAACAAAACATTCCCTGCCCTCAAGGAGCTTACAGTCTAATGGGGAAATGACATGCAAATAGCACAGTACAAATGAGATACAGATGGGATAAACTGGAAATGGCCTGCCTCCTGAGGCTTGCCTTGTACTGTTTAATTGGGCACAGCCTGTCCCTGAGAGAGGAGGGCCCCAGAAGTCCTTCCTGCCTCCTGGGTTGGGGCTCAAGTGGACAGTCCGTGACACACCTCTGGGCCTTCCCACAGCCCCAACGCTGCCAGCAGCCGAGACGGGCTGGACAATGAGACCGGCACGGAGTCTGTGGTCAGCCACCGGCGGGACCGGCACCGGCGGCGGAACCGGGAGGGCCACGAAGATGGTAAGAGTGCTGGGCATCCATCATCTTCCTCTCAGCCTCACGGGGGCGGCCCTTCCAGAAGGGAGCTCCCAGCCTCCTCTGGGACTAACTCAACCTGTAAGGGTCCTCCCACCGGGCAGCACCATCCCCAGCTCTGAGATGCTGTATGACCCCTGCAAAAGGAGGTCACAGGATCATAGGATGAAAGCTGGATAGAGTCCACTGAGCCCAACTGTCCCATTTTACAGATAAGGAAACTGAGGCCCAGAGAGACGAAGGGATTTGCCCAGGGTCTTCAGGGTAGCTGGGGGGATACCAAAGTCTTGGGGGCTTGGAAGACTAAGCTTTGCTCCTTGGACGAGGTTCCTCTGTGGGCTGTGAGGCCACTACCCTCTTCTGGTTCTGTAGCAGGCCCCACTCCAAGCCCTTCGAGTTAGGGGGTCCACCAGTATGAGTGGCTGGCGGGGTTAGCAGGGTAGGTCTCATTGTGGTCGAGCTGCCATTGGAAGGAAGCTCCCCAGGGGTGGGCCGCTGAGATCAGCCCTGTATCCCTCCCTGACCGGCTGCGCCCACTGCCGTAGGCCCTCGGATCAATGGGCACCCAAAGCTGGAGCGTCGCCGCGAGCCCGGCACCTTTGATAGTGCTTCCACCGTGCTGAGCAGCGAGCTGGAGTCCAGCAGCTTTATTGACTCGGAGGATGAGGACACCAGCAGGTAGGGGCCGCCGGGGGCGTTCATAGCAGGCTTCGGCTCGAGATACCCAAAGGCTGGCTTTGGGCTGCCCAGATCTGTGTCTGGAGGGGCCCCCTGCATCCTGGGGGGATGAAAGGATCCAAGGTCTGGGTTGGAGTGGAAGTAATTCTAGGTCTAAGTCAGGGGTGGTGAGAAGGGAGGGTGTACCTCAACTCAGGGTGGAGCTAGGGGATAGCCACTGAAATCTTGAGATCCCCAGCTCAGGGTGGGTCTAGGGGATGCCCATTGAGATGTTGGGGTCTCCAGCTCAGGGTGTGTCTAGGGAAATGAGATGTTGAGGTCCCCAGCTCAGGGTGGGGCTAGGGGATGCCTGTTGAGATGTTGGGGTTCTCAGATCAGAGTGGGGCTGGGGATATCCACTGAAATCCTGGGAACCTCAGCTCAGGTGGGGTTAGGAGATGACCACTGAGATGTTGGGGTCTCCAGCTCAGAGTACGGCTAGGGAAATGAGATGTTGAGGTCCTCAGCTCAGGGTGGGCTAGGGG
>NW_020950600.1:4187107-4198590 GCF_900497805.2 Vombatus ursinus | reverse complement strand
GCCCACTGAGATGTTGAGGTCCCCAGCCCAGGGTGGTTCTAGGGAAACGAGATGTTGAGGTCCTCGGCTCGGGGTGGGGCTAGGGGATGTCCACTGAGATGGTGAGGTCTCCAGCTTGGGGTGGGGCTAGGACATACTTACTGAGATGTTGAGGTCCCCAGCTCAGGGTGGTTCTAGGGAAATGAGATGTTGAGGTCCTTGGCTCGGGGTGGGGCTAGGGGATGTCCACTGAGATGTTGAGGTCCTCGGCTCGGGTTGGGGCTAGGGGATGTCCACTGAGATGGTGAGGTCTCCAGTTTGGGAGGAGGCTAGGACATACTTACTGAGATGTTGGGGTCCCCAGGCTGAGCAGCTCCACTGAGCAGAGCACATCATCCCGGCTCATTCGGAAGCACAAACGCCGGAGGAGAAAACAAAGAATGCGCCAGATTGACCGGGTATGGAAACCGAGGATATCTGGGGGCAGAGGAGGTTGGACGAGCTGGGGGCATGGGGTCCCCGCTTAGTGTCCTCCCTCCTGTTTCCACAGTCCTCCTCCTTCAGCAGCATCACGGACTCTACCATGTCTCTGAACATCATCACGGTCACACTCAACATGGGTAAGGCAGAATGGAGGCCCTGGGCTCCACTGCCCTCTTTCCTGATAGCCAGGGATTCAGCCTGCCTGTTCCCTTGGGGTGGCACCACCCTCCTCTGCCCAGTCCTCCTCAGGAAGGACACATAGTCAGCTCTCACCCTCTTGATTCTGAAGCAAGCCCACAGGCTTCCATTCCCAGAGCTCCCGTGCCAGGCAGCTAGACGGGATTTAACAGAACAAAGCAGAAATCATAAAGTTCCCCACATCCCCTTCAAAGTTGGGGGTCCTTGTTCTCCAAGGGATGTCCATGGGGCCCCACCCTCCCCAGCATGGCTTCTCCTATGTCGACTTAATCCCCCGGGCCTCTTTGCCCAAGGCTGTCCTCCTCCCCCTCCCCCAGTACCAGAGGCGGAGGCTTTGGGTTCCCCCTCACTTGGTTTAAGGAGGCAGCAAGGAGTCCCTTTCTCATTCCCTCAGGCTCTGGAACACCAGACAACCCTGTTTTCCCAAAACCATTTCCGGAACCTTCCCTGGACTACATCGAGACCCACCATTTCTCCCACGCAGTCAGAGTTCCCTTGCAGAGACCAGGTTGGGGAGGTTCTGGGCCAGGGCTGGCCTGGATGGTTTCTGTTCAGCCCCTGTTTCCTCTTTCTCCTCCAGAGAAATACAACTTCCTGGGCATCAGCATCGTCGGGCAGAGCAATGACCGGGGAGATGGCGGCATCTACATTGGCTCGATCATGAAGGGTGGAGCGGTGGCTGCTGATGGCCGAATTGAGCCTGGGGACATGCTGTTGCAGGTGGGACCCCCGGGTTGACCTGACTCCCAACATACCTTCGTCTCTCTCCCACCCCCCTGCCCAGGCTCCCTGCTGTGCTCCAGGCATCTGAATCAATGACCCAGGCCAGGAAGCAATGTCAATTAAATGTCTCCAGCTGTCCCTGTCCTCCTGGGGCACCGTGACTCAGTGTCCACATCAATCAGTCAGCAAGCATTTATTAAGCGCTTACTGTGGGCACCAGGCACCATGCTAAGGGCTGAGGCCACAAAGACAGGCATAAATACAGTCCTTGACTTCAAGGGTGAGGGAGCCTGCCTGCCTTGCTCCCCTGGCTCCACCCTGCCCTGCCCCACCCCATCAACTGTGCCTTTCCACTCACAGGTGAATGATGTCAACTTTGAGAATATGAGCAACGATGATGCTGTGCGGGTCCTGAGAGAAATCGTCTCCAAGCCAGGGTGAGCGGTTGGGGGCGTCCAGGAGAGATGGAGGAGGGACTAGGAAGAAGGGCGCTGCAGTGTGAAAGGTCTGGAGGGATGAGGGTTTGTAGGGGGCAATGACCAGGGGCCCTGTCTGCCTCCCCTTCAGACCCATCAGCCTCACCGTGGCCAAGTGCTGGGACCCCACGCCCAGGAGCTACTTCACCATCCCCCGGGGTAAGCGATGCCTTTCTAGGTACCATCTCTTCCTCCCCCTCCACGCTGGGCCTGCCGTGGCCCCAGCTGCCCCAGACCTGCTTCAGGGTGATTCTCACTTCACTCCTTGGCCCCCTCCCACTGTCCTTCCCTCAAACCCAAATCCAACCCTCCTCATGCCATAAACGGGGGGCCAGACAGAGCCACAGCTCTTCTCAGGGAAAGAGCTAGGTCTTCCCCTCAGAGGAGCCGCAGGGCAGATGGGACAGAGTCAGGGAACCATTGGAGGCAGGGTTGGGGGTGGGGAGGGTGCTAAACAGGGAAGACTTCCTGGAGGAGGTAATGTTTTAGGAGGTGAGGGGAATCCAGGAAGCAGGCTAAGAGCAGGTGAGCCCAGCAGTGTGGAAGGATGGACCCAGGCTACACTGAAGAGGCCTTGAATGCCAGACTCAGGAGTTCAGACATGTTCTAAGAGGTGGTTGGCAGACACTGCAGGCTTTTGAGCCGGGGAGTGATGTGGGGAGGGAAGGGTGTGAGAAGATTCACTGAGCACCCTGGGATTGATCTTGGCCTAATTCTTTCTCTGTTGCCCCTTTCCCATCTTTCCCGTCTCTTTCCCCACATTCCTGCCTGTCTACGTCTGTCTCTCCTGTGTATCGGTCCCCTGCCTGCCTCACCTCCTCATCTCTCTGGTGTCTGCCCCACTCCTCCAACCCTGTGTCTCCATCACTCTCTGCCTGTTACCCCCATCTGTCTCTTTTGCACCTCCTCACCTGTCAATCACCCCTGTTTGACCATATCTCCCCCATCTGTCCCTCTCTTACTCCCCATATTCTGTCTATCCATCTCCCATCTTCCACCCATCTGTCTGTCCGTCCATCTGTGTCTCTTCCTCTTCCCTCCTCCTCCCTGGCCCGGGGGGCACCATCACAGCTGACCCGGTGCGGCCCATCGACCCTGCCGCGTGGCTGTCGCACACGGCGGCGCTGACGGGAACGTTCCCTCGCTACGGTACGAGCCCCTCCATGAGCACCATCACATCCACCAGCTCCTCACTAACAAGCTCTATTCCTGATGCAGAAAGTAAGTGGCGGCTCAGACGCCCCATGGGGCAGAGCCGGGCCTCGAGCGAGACGGGCCCCCACTGGGAGCCCAGCCCACGGTGCTGATGGACGTGTGCACACAGACTCACACACCTGCCGACACACCCATGCACTTGTGCACCTAGGCTCACACACCTGCTGACATACATCCACACACATGCATGTGCCCAGACAACCACACTTGCCTATACGCATATACGCGTGTGCACCCAGGCCCACAACCTGCATTCACCTAGGCTCATATACCCGCTGACATACATGTACACATGTGTGCCCCCAGGCCTGCATACCTGGTGACATGTGCACCTAGACTCACAACCTGCATGCACCTAGGCTCTCACACCTGCTGACATACATGTACACACACGTGTGCACCCATGCCCACATACCTAGTGACACACACACGTGTGCACCCAGGCCCGTATACCTGGTGATGCACATGCACATATATGTGTCCAGGCTTATACAACCTGCTTACACACGTGGCTCACAACCTGCCTATACACATGCATATGCACACAGGCTCACATACCTGCCCCCCTCCACACACATGCATGTGTACCCAGATTCGCACACCTGCCTGCCCACATGTGCACCCAAGTTAGCACACCTGCCTCCACACATGTGGCTTACAACCTGCCTATGCACATGCATGTGCACACACACACTCATGCACACACATACCCAGTCTCACACACCTGCCTACATAGACATGTGCACCTAGGCTTGCACCCCTACCTATGCACATGCATGTGTACCCAGGCTCACAAACTGCCTGCACATGTGTATGGCTCACAGCCTGCTTACACAAGTGGCTTGCACACCTGCCCACAAACACACACTTGCTCATCTATACTCATGCTCGTGTGTGCTCAGGTTTGCAGCCCGCTTGCTGACACACCTGCCTGCAGGTGCACCCAGGCTTGCACACCTGCCTACACACCTACCTGCAAGCACCCTTGCCTATACACACGTGCACACAGAATCACACACCTTCCTACACACATGCGTACGCATTTTCACAGCAGTTACATGGACACGCATGCATCTGGTCTGACATGCAAGCTTACCCCGTCCCCAACAGCCCGCGTGCTTGGGTTTCCATGGAGATGCTCATATGTTTGTTGGGGGGACCAGAGTTCAAACTTTGAGGTTCCTGCTGTCACCCCCATTCGGCTGGGTCTGAAGAAGTCAGGGTGGAGGCAGGGGCCAGGAGGTTGGGAATGCGCAGGAATAAGGCAGCCTGTGGGGATGTGATGCCTAAGAGTCTGAGCCAGGAATGGGGAACCTGGGACCTCAAGGCTGCATGTGGCCTTTGCCTGAATCCTGAGCGGTTCAGCCATGCTTGAGGGCCTAGAGGGCCACGTGAGGCCTAGAGGCCGCAGGGTCCCCACCCCGGCCTAGAGGGTACAGGGCAGAGGGACTTCCCCTCATGTCCCATCTGGGCATCTTCGTCCTGCTTTCCTGCCCACTAACAGCACTAACCTGACCAAAGCTAGCTCGTGGAGGGGAGTGGGCCTGAAGCCCAGAGCCCCAGGGATCCTGGTGCTGGGGAGGAGGAACACGTATAGACAAGGGACTTCATCCTGCTCCCTGAAGGGCCTTGTCTAAGAGGGGGGATACAGTGGCCCCGCATCTGGATAGGGCTGGAGCTCATGCCCATGGCAAGCATTGACAGCCAAGCTGGCCTCCAGGAATGACTCAGTGTCTCCATGCGCAGCTGGCAGGCTGGAGAACCTGGGTCCCAGCCCCAGAACCCCAGCTGTTCCCCAGGCACCCATCCTCCTTCGTCCCCAGGGACTGAGATCCAGCTGTGCCCCTCCATAGGGAGGCTTTTCCCTTCACTTCTGGAGGAGTATGGGAGATTAGTTGTCCATTGACGCTGGCTCAGCCCCAACCCCCAGCTCCATTTGTGAGATGGGAGGTGGCAGTGGCCAAATGTTTTCTGGGAAGACCTGGAATTGGGGACTACGGCAGAGATGCCGCCGTGGTGTACCATGTTGGCATGCTTGGGGCCAGCTGGTGAGGGGCCGGTGACTGCCCTGGGAAGGTAGGGCAGGAAGAAGGGGCTTCCCCCGACCCGGCCCATCCAGGCTGAGGGACGAGGGGACGTGTCTCCCTTTCAGAACTCGAGGAATCTGCCCTGACTGTGACGAGTGACATGGGGGCCATCGTGAAGGTCATGCAGCTTCCAGACTCGGGCCTCGAGATACGGGACCGGATGTGGCTGAAAATCACTATCTCCAACGCGGTCATCGGTGAGTCAGCTCTCCCCCAGGGCCCACGAGAGATTGCACATGGCTGTGGGGTGGAGAATGGGAAAAAATTCATCCACTGCTCTGGGGGAATTGGAATCCTCACAGTGGGAGGTCGGGGAGAGATCTCTTCATTCATTTGAGCAAACCTGGGGTCAATTCACAACATTTGTTAAGCACCTACAAAGTAATTTCGAGGGGAGGGGAGGCTCTGAATTGGCTTCCTTCATGCAGGAAATGGTCCTGGAGCTGAGCTTTTTTTTTTTTTTGGTTAAATTTATTTACTATTTTTATTTTTTGCCAGTTACATGTAAAAACAATTTTTAACATTTGTTTTTTTAGGAACTTTGAGTTCCAAAATCTCTCCCTCCCCCCACCCCACATTAAGAAGGCAAGCAATTCCATAAAGGTTATACATGTGTAGTCATGCAAAACATGTTTCCTTAATAATCATATTGTGAAAAAAAATAGACCAAAAAAAAATAAAACTCAAGAAAAATAAAGTAAAAAAAAGCATGCTTCAGTTTGTATTGAGGCACCATCAGTTCTTTCTCTGGGGATGGATAGCATTTTTCATCGTAAGTCCTTCAGAATCGTCTTGGATCATTGTGTTGCTGAGAATAGCTATGTCATTCACAGCTGATCACCTTACACTATTGCTGTTACTTTGTACACAGTACATTTCACTTTGCATCAGCTCATGTAAGTCTTTCCAGGTTTTTCTGGGAGCATCCTGCTCATCATTTTTTATAGCACAGTAGGATGGCATCATAATCATATTTGAGCTGAGCTTTGAAAAAGATCTAGGAATTCTTTGAGGTAGAGGTGAGGAGGGAGGGCATTCTAGGCATGGAGGACAGACTGGACAAAGGCATGGAGAGAGGAGATAGGAGGATGGATACAGGGGACAGCAAATAGTCCACTCTAACCAAAATGTAGAGTCTATGGCAGGTGGGGGAGAGGGGAATCGTGCAATTACCCTATAAAAGGAAGCTGTAGATTTTGTGTAGGGGTTTTAAATACTAGAGGACTTGGATTTTTAACCTAGGGGGCCACTAGAATGAGTCTTGGTCAGAATCGTGCTTTAGGAAAAGCCCTTTGGCCTCTGAGTGGAGGCTGGAGGCGGGGAGGCCAGTTAGGAGTCTATGGCAGTAGTCTGGAGAAGACACAGGGAGAATTTGAATTTGAGTGATGACTCTGCTAATGGAGTAGAGGGAGTGGCTCAGGATTGTGGATATTGAACCAAGAAGGTTTGGAAGCTATGGAGTGTATTCACTCTTGGAGTAAAGAACAGCCAGGGCCCCCAGGCACTTGGTTCCAGGACCAAGGCCACCTGGGCCCTACTTTGGTGTAGAGGAGAGAGGACCACACTTGCAGGCAAGAGACCTGGGTCTGATTTCCAGCTCTGACACTAGTGGTGCAACCCTTAGAAAGTAACCCTCCCTTTCTGTGCCTCAGTTTTCTCATCTGTAAAATGGGGATAATAATAGTTCACTACTTTTGTCATGGGTCCAAGGGATGGGATTGTGAAAGAGTGCTTTGAAAATCTTGACATGCTGTAGAAATGGGAATTATTATTGCTATCATTATTGTTGTTATTAGTATCCATCCACCCATCTTGCTCATCTCTCTGCTGCCTCTTGGTGAGACCTGGCCCTGTGCCGCACAGGTTGTAGCCTTGGGCTCCAGGTAGCGGGAGTCACATCAGAGGGAGGAGAAGGTTCCTGACAATGCCCCCCATTCCCTTTCCCTCTTATAGGGGCAGATGTGGTGGACTGGCTTTATACACACGTGGAGGGCTTCAAAGACCGGCGGGAGGCCCGCAAGTATGCCAGCAGCATGCTGAAACACGGCTACCTGAGACATACTGTGAATAAGATCACTTTCTCCGAGCAGTGTTATTACGTCTTCGGTGACCTGTGCAGCAGTAAGGACAGGCCAGGGCATGGGGAGGGTGGGGCGGGGTGTTGGGAAAAATTATGGGCAATGAGAAGTACTCAGGAAGACCTGAATCTGGCCTCAGTGACTTCTTAGCTGGGGGACCCTGGGCAAGTCTCTTGTAACCACCAGTGACCGCTTTCTGTCTCAGTTTCCCCATTTGTAAAATGGAGTGTTGGGCCTGGAGTCAGGAAGACCTGAATTCAAATCTAACCTCAGATATTTACTAGCTTGTAACCCTGGGCAGGTTATGCGACCTCTACCTGCTTTAGTCAACTCATCCCTAAAATTGAGATAATTAATAGCACCTCACTCCCAGGGTTGTTGTGAAGATCAGATGAAATATTCATAAAGTGCTTTGTAAACCTTAAAGTGCTGTGTAAATGCTAGCTATAAGAATAATCATATTGTCATGTCATTATTATTATTATTATTATTATTATTACTGGGGAGAGATGACCTTTTGGCCTTTTCTCAGAAGGCCCTTAGTCTCAGGATGGAGATGTGGTCCCTGGCGATGACCTGCCTTTGAGATCTGATGGGGGGAGAGCTGGGACTCCCCATGAGGCAGCAGCTCTGGACAGAACCACCCACCATGAAATGTAGCCCTGGCCAGCCCTTAGCAGTCAGCTCTTGCAGAGAAGGAAGCAGAGGCCTGGGTGGGGGAGTGAGTGACCCGTGGTCACAGGGCAGATAGGAGAGCTGGAGCCGGACCCAGGGGTCCAGAGCCCCATCTAAGGGCTCTTTCCTCTATTCTGCTCTGGATGAGGAATGGGATATGAGGGATTCAAGATGGGGGGAAGAAAGGGCTATGTGTCGTGGGTGGGGGGTAGAGATAACCCCCACATTGGCTCCTGGAAGCCCTTCTCTCCTTCCTGTCTTGTTGGGGTTGCTGCCGGCCAAGTTGGGCTAGAAGGAGGAGCTGTCCTCACTCTGCTGCCCCACAGTCAGCCGGCAAACACTTATTAAGCACCTGCTGTATGCCAGGCAAAGCTACAAAGAAGGGGAAAAGAAAAACCAGTCCCTGCCCTCAAGGAGCTTCCAGTCTAATGGGGAGATGGCACACAGATGGCCATGGGCCCCAGAACTCTGGCTAGTGAGTGGGACATGATGTCAGACGCATTCTCCTCCTTTCTATCTGCTTTCTTCCCCCAGATCTGGCGGCGCTTAACCTCAACAACGGTTCTGGCGGAGCCTCGGACCAGGACACGCTGGCCCCGCTCCCCCACCAGGCGGCCCCGTGGCCTGTGGGGCAGGGGTATTCTTACCCCTACCCTGTGCCTCCCCCGGGCTTCCCACCTGCCTACCAGGACCCAGGCTTCAGCTATGGGAGCGGGAGCGCAGGGAGCCAACAGAGCGAAGGTGAGGCCCCCAGGGCCCAGCGCGTAGCACCCCGCGCCTTTCCAGGCTCCCCCGGGCCCTGGCCATCAGCTTCTTCCTCCTGTTTCTGCTGCTGTCCCGCACCTCCTTCCCATGCGCTCCCTAAAGGCTGGGCTTCCTCCACTGAGTGTCAGCGGGGACGCTTCCCTGCCCGCGATACCCCTTCCCCGCCTTCTGATGTAGCCCCTGGAGCTGGCTGACACTGGGCCTGAGGGACAGTGTCCAGGGCTGACCTAGACTGGGCATTCCTAGTTCAGCTGAGCAAGTATTTTCTGAGTCTTCTCTGTGTCTAGCCCCGTGCTGTGGAGATGCCAGGAGGGGCAGCATGGCCTGAGCCCTGGCCCCTGGCTCTCATTTCCCTATGTGACATGGTCCACATATGTCAAGGGCCCAGTGAAAATGACCATCTGGTGGGAGGAACCTGAAGGAGGGGAGTGATTAGGAAGAAGAGAAATGGGTGGAATTCAAGGCCAGGCCAGGGCCACAGGGGCAAGGTTTCCCTTTGGACCCCAGTGATCAGGGCAGGCTTCGCAGAAGAAGGGTGGGATTCGAGCCAGGTCCTAGAAGATGAGGGAGGGCTTGAATGGACTGAGTAGGAGAGATGGCGTGTATAAAGCCACGGATCGCGGGTGACCATGCTAGGTGGCCATGGGACCAGGGAGGGGATGGTTGGGGGAGCAAGCCAGAGTTTTTGAGTGGGAAGGGGCCTCAGAGACTCCTGAGGTTGGCCCCCCTCATTTTACAGATGAGGAAATGAAACTGAGGTGACGGGGTTTGCCCAAGTATCTGAGGCAAGATTTGAACCTATGTCTTTCTGACAAAGTAAGTGCCTGTGCTGCCTACCTGTGTCTACACTGGGATATAGAGGGAAATCTCCACCGAGCCAGAGTAAGAAGACTTGAATTCTGCTCTAGCTTCCTGTGGGAACTGCGGCAGGTTACTGCCCTTCTCTGGGCACCTCCTGTGCCATGAGGTGGTTTGGCTCATCTGTCGCTACAGTCCCTTTGATTTTTTTCATTTGGGCAAAGGGAAGCCATGAAAGCATTTTGTTTGGAGAGGGACCTTTTCCGTCCTAGGCGTTAGGGAGGTAACAGCGGCAGCCTCGGCAGGATGGACCAGAGGGGCACACTAGGCAGGGGATGAGTCAGAAAGGTAAAGGTCTGGATTAGGAAGATTGGTCCTGGAGCTGAGCATTTTGGGGGAAGAAGAAAAGAGGGAAGGCTCAGGGATGGTTCACAGATTTGGGAACTGACAGACGGGGATGATGATGGAACCACTGAGCGCAAAGTGGTGTTAGATGGCGGCATCTAAACCAGCTGGCCCCAGGGAGAGAAGTCCTTTAGACACTGGGACACGTGGATCAGCTGCTTGGGAGAGAGGGCCGGGTGTCCTGTGAGTCAGGCTGCACCCCCCGGGCAGTTCTGGAGGTCACGAGCACACTGTTCGAGGCCCTTCTGGGGGCAGTCTTGAACTGGGGAAAAGAACATTGGCTCAGGAATCAGAAACCCGGGTTCAGAGCCCAGCTCCGCCACTTACTTCCCTAATCTGGCCCAGAGCTGGTCACTTGCCCTCAATTTCCTCAACTGCAAAATGAAGGTGTTGGAATAAGGGACCTTCACAATCCCTCCCATCTCTATGAGCCTTTGGCATGAGGCTCCATCCACAGGTGTGCCAAAGGGATTCAACTGCTTACAGAGAAACAGATGGATAAATAATGTCAGCTCTGAATGGTCACATAATAATGTCAGTTTAAGGTGGGGTCGAGCAAGGAAGTCTCCCGAGCAGAGAAGCCGTGTGCTGAGCTTGGACATGATCTGTCAGAGCAGTGGGGTGGGAGGCCTCCCCAAGGGCCCGGGGTACCCATGGCCACAGTACTGGCTCTGCCCCCTGGGCACTGGAGGGTATGCAGCGCTTCCTAACGTATAACTTGGTATTATTCCCTTGTTTTGTGCTGAGCAAGCATTAGACTGAAGGACTCCTAACGGAGTGGATGCCTCTGGGGGACGGGTAAGCCTGTGTATGAGATCGGTGCCATGGCATGCCCCTGAGATGCCCGTGCTGCCCCCAGGCAGAGGCACCACAGAGAGGCAGGGCTCCGAGGGTGGTGTTCTCAGGTGCTCTCTCCCCCTCCCCCCACCAGAGCTGGCCAGGCACCCGGGGAGCTCACCAGCTCCCTCCCCTGCCCATGCAGAGGCCCCTGAGGGTGGGGCCCCCTGTATTGATATGGGCCAGGTCTATCCAGCTGCACCAGAAGTGGTGGTGGGGGGGTTGAGTTTGCTAACAGGCCCTTCCTGATGGGCACGGTGGGTGCCCTGTTCCCCCACTTGGTGCCTATCTCCCCTTTGGTAGAACTGAGAACCCCATCTCCTCACAAGGTTCTGGGAAGCCCTCACCTGGATTGACCAAGCTGAGCATCTAGGGATGGAGGGCCGGTGGGGGGGTGGGGGGAGGGTGAGCGAGGTCACTGAGCCTTCTTCTGTGATCATGGTCTGGTGGTGCCTTCCCTCTTCCCCAGCCCCCACTTCCACCCCCCATTCTGTGCCTTTGCTGGGTTTGCATGTTCCCCATTGCCCCCCCCATCCCCAATCTGCTATGGCTACTGGGATGTTTCTCTGCTAGGGGTTTTGGTGTCTCTGCATGGCTCTTCTCCCGCCCCAGTGCCCGCCGGCTGCTCTCGCTGGCGCTCCTGTTCGAGCCGCTGCTCCTGCTTCCTACAGGGACAGAGAAGTCAGGGAGAGCAGTGCATCAAGACCAGTCCTGTGCCCAGCTCCTACCGTGGCACCCATCATGGTGGGGGGGGGGGGGGGGGG
>NW_020950600.1:4184418-4187007 GCF_900497805.2 Vombatus ursinus | reverse complement strand
CCCCCCCCCCCCCCCCCCACCATGATGGGTGCCACGGTAGGAGCTGGGCACAGGACTGGTCTTGATGCACTGCTCTCCCTGACTTCTCTGTCCCTGTAGGAAGCAGGAGCAGCGGCTCGAACAGGAGCGCCAGCGAGAGCAGCCGGCGGGCACTGGGGCGGGAGAAGGAGCGCCGGACAGGGGCCGGGGGCAGCGGGGGCAGCAGTGAGTCGGAGCACACGGTGCGCAGTGCGGCAGGCAGTGGGGGCCGACGGGAGCGCCCACCCAGCCAGCTCAGCCGGGGCAGCAGCCCCCGGAGCCAGCTCTCCACCGGTGCCCCTGGTCTGCCCCCACTGCACCCCCTGCCCAAGGCAGGCACCAGGGCACTGGCAACGCTCAGTGGCCCCCCCGGGGGCCCACCTGTGCGCGAGCTGGCCGCAGTGCCCCCTGAGCTCACTGGCAGCCGCCAGTCCTTCCAGAAGGCTATGGGCAACCCCTGCGAATTCTTCGTGGACATCATGTAATGGGGAAAGTGCCTTCAGACTCCTCTCTCCCTCTGGGTTCCCATCTTTGGAGGAGAATTTGAAGGCTTTGGTGAAAAGGACGATAATGGTGATGAGTCTCCCCTAGTCATGGAGGGAGGAAGTACCAAATCCGCCCCCCACCTCCCTCCCACCCCTTCAGCAGGCTTGCTGATTAGAGCCCCCTGCAATGCTCTGCACCTGCAGAGGACAGCACCCAACCCAGATCACTGGAAGTAATGCTGGGGGTGGGAGGGGGGAGCTTCTCATCAACGGCCACTGTGATGATGAACTTGTGTTCCTGAAGCACTCACCGTGGGGCCCCAGCCAAGGCTGTGGGAGGGACCCCAGGACTGAGGACCTGAGAGGCAGTGAATGGGACGTATGGGATGACGGAGTCAGATGAGGGGGTGGAAGCCCAGCTCTGCCACTAGCTCAAGATGTGACCTCGGGCTAATTATTTTCCCTCTCGGGGCCTCAGTTTCTCTCATCCATACAGTTAGGGAGTAGGAGTGGACAATCTCCAAGGTCCTCTCTAGCTCAGAATCTTAGGCTTCCGGGGGGCTGTGTTTCTGTCTAGGGCTTTCAGTTGGCTTCTCTGCCAAAGAGCTCCCTGGATGGGTGGGACAGGGGGCAGGGCTGCTTGGGCTCTGTCACCTACCCCCCAGGGCACATCCGTGGAGCCTGAGAGTGCTGGAGGGATGAGCTAGCTCAGTCCTAAGGGAGGAGGACTTTTGTATAGGAAAGTGGAGGGCCCTATTTTGGTCAATTCCCTATTGTCCAGGGTTCATCACTTTACCTGTGGATTACCCAGGTTTCTATCCTGGTCGAATCTGGTGTGTTCATTGGGGGTGGAGTTGGGCGTTGGGAGAAGGCTTAGCCCTGTCTGTCCACAATGACAAGCCTGTGGAGGGAGCAGGATGACAATGGTCTTGGCCCATGTGGGGAGGGTGACCCTGAAGAAGTCTGTGGTTTGTCAAGCCTCTGCTTGTGGTGGCTTATCCATGAATGAGAAGTGTGTCCCTCCCTACCCCCTCCCCACCTCCCCTGTGCTTGGTCTAGAGAGCTCTGCCTTCCCCTGGCAGGTCTAGCCCGTCCTGAGCCTCTTTCCTCTGTCTGGATGCTGCCCCAGCATCTTCTCACTCATGTTCTCCTGTCCCCTGGGTGTCCCAGCCAAGAAGTCAGGTGGAGCCATTCATTGCCTGGCTGCTGCAGGGTCAGTGGTGATTTGGGGGGAGGGGAGTGGTCACAGGGAGGTTTAGGCTCCAATCTCCTCCCTGTTCTCCAAATCTGAACACAAAGCTCTGGGAGTGAAAGTTGGGATTGATATCATCCCCACTCCCGCCCCCCCCAGTGATTTGGGGTGCCCTAACAGTGCTGTTTTATTTATTTATTTATTGCACCAGGCCTTGAGGGCAGGTCCCCCTCCCCTGCATCACTGACAGGGTCGAGGCAGACTGTAGCCAAACCCCCTCCTGCAGCTGGCCAGAGTTTCCCCTGGATCCCCCCAGCCCAGGCCTGTAAGATGGAGAGGAGAGCCAGGTGGCAGCAGAGGTGGGCTTTGTGCACTTAACTGGGGCTGCCATGGGGGGAGCGTGGTCAGTGGATGGGCCACAGCCAGAGGATGGAAGGGCCTCTGCCCATAATGCGCCTTCCTGTTTGCTTCGTTTGCATCTGACTGAATGAGCATGGTTTGCTTTTAAAGGACAAAAGTACTCTAGCCAGTGATTGGCAGAAACCCACACTAGACTGTGTATGTACAATAATGGAGGGGGTGATAAAGGCGAAGCTTTTGAAATAATGCACACACCCTCACCCCAGGCCCTTGTCTCTGCAGTGCTCTTTCCCCTGATCCCAGCCTGTTTTCAGGTGTGTCCAGCCCTAGCCCCCTCATCTGTTCTCAGGTGCACCTTCTCCAGACCCTCACCTATTCTCAGGTGTGTCCAGCCATGACCATTCACCTGTTTTCAGGTGCACCTTCCCCATTCTTTACCTAGTCTCAGGTGTGCCCTGACCCTCACCGTCTCAGGAGCACCTTCCCTAGACCCTCACCTGGTCTCAGGTGCACCTTCCCCAGACCCTCACCTGG
>NW_020950600.1:4110234-4184408 GCF_900497805.2 Vombatus ursinus | reverse complement strand
CCCCAGACCCTCACCTGGTCTCAGGTGCACCTTCCCCAGACCCTCACTTGGTCTCAGGTGCATCTTCCCCAGACCCTCACCTGGTCTCAGGTGTGCCCATCCCGAGGGGCCTTGGCTCATGTGGAATGCACCGCTTCCTGTCCAGTGTCTCTCGCTTCCACAGGATTCTGTTCTGTAGATATTGTATCAAAGCCTGAGTGTCTGTATAGTTAATGTATAGCTGCATCTGTGTAAATGCTGCTTCTGTGTAAATGCTATTTTAAACACTTAAAAAAAGAAGCTTTTAATTTTATGTGATTCTTTGGTCTCCTGTCTTTTCTTCCTTTTCCATTAGGCTGTTTGGGTCTGGGCTGTCACCTTTTCCAAACTCAGTTCTTGTTGTTCAGTCATTTCAGTCATGTCTGACTCTCTGTGACCCCATTTGGGGTATTCTCGGCAAAGATGCCTGAGTGGTTTGTCATTTCCTTCTCCAGCTCGTTTTACAGATGAGGAAACTGAGGCAAACAGGGTGAAGTGATTTGCCTAGGGTCACACAAAGATACCGGAGTGGTTTGTCATTTCCTTCTCCAGCTTGTTTTACAGATGAGGAAACAGGCAAACGGGGTGAAGTGACTTGCCCAGGGTCACACAGCTGGTAAGTGTCTTAGGCCACATTGGGACTCGGGTCTTCCTAACTCCAGGCCCAGTGCTCTAGTCAATGCAGCACCTAACTGTTCAGATGATTTCCAAACTGCTACCTCTTCCTGGGCTTCCTTTGTTCCCAGGTTGAGGAAAGCCACTGGGTCTTAGTAGTCAGCAGAATCACCGAAGCCTATAGTGCTATCCATGGTGCTGAAGGGTTTACTCTAATAATAGTAGCCAACCTATCACTTGAAGGTTTACAAGGTGCTTTGCAGATCTCACTTTTGACCAGGGAAAGTTGCTGTTCTATTGTCTTCTTTCCATGGTGCTCCCTTTCCTGCATCTGTGGCTGTATCTGCACTGGCTGGTTTCCAATCCTGTCTTATCAAAAAGAAAAAAAAATTCCAGGTGGTGCAGTGGATAGAGCTCTGGCCTTGGAGTCAGGAGGACCTGAGTTCAAATCTGGCTCCAGATACTTGACACTTACTAGCTGTGTGACCCTGGGCAAGTCACTTAACCCTGATTGCCTCACCAAAAAGCAAAAAAAGAAAAAAAAAGAAATTCCAATCCTGTCTTATCCCCATGCTGTCTCACATCAGCCCAAATCAGGGCTAAGGCTTGTGTGAGGTCAGAAATACATCTAGGGTAGGCCCTTCTCTGACCCTAGGTTTTCTGTTCATGAACCAAAGGGTTTGAGCTACCTAAGGTCTCCTCCTTCCTCCACACTTCCCAATTGCCTCCCTTCCCATTCTGGGGGAGGGGAAAAAGGATGGTAGAAGTGGTGGTCAGGCTAATCCTGGAGTAGACGATCCATAATTGGCCTCTGTCTGGCTCAGGCCAATGCCAGGATGAACCTGTCTTTCCTGAGCTCCTACCTACCAATAGGGATGAGGAAAGAGAGAGCAGAGCCTGGAGCTGACCTGGGGGTGGTAGTTTCAGTGTTCATGGAGGTAAGTCATATACAGCAAACCTGGCTGTAGGTGGACTTCCCAGAGCTATGTGGTGGAAAGATGGCTGAACCTAGCAACAAAGAACCTGGATTCAAATTGCACCTTTGTGGTGTATTAGCTGTGTGATCTTGGGCAAGTCACAACTTCTCTGGGTTTCAGTCAAATGAGGAAGTTGGACTAGATAATCTGTGATGGCCCTTCTAGGTCTCTGGGGCCTCAGATCTCTCCCCTGCCCTGCACTCCAGCCAAACTGGATTCAGCCCCACTTTCTTGTGTCATCTCAGCCTTCAGTGAAGCCTGCCCTATTTGAATACCTCCTCTCCCCATCAGTCAAAAGTAATCTCTTCCTCTCCTCACCCTTGAACCTGTGAAAACTGGGACTTCTTGTATCCAATCCTATTAAATTTCTCTGTGCCCGTGTCTTGACCTTTCCTTTACTAATAGATTGTGAGCTTTCTGAGGGCAGGACAAGAGTCTCCTTCATTTTTTTATATCTCTTAGTGCTCGGCAGTTAGCACTTAGCCATTGATCTTTGGGCTGACAGTAGGCCAAGTCAAGTTGATGACTCGATGGGCAGGACAATTCTTCTTGCCGGGAGCTGTCCAGCTTGGGGTGATCACTTGTTGGCCTGAGCTAGACTTAGTGGAGGGCCAAGGCTGGCTTCCTTCCCATTAGGGATTCTTTCCTATTTTGCAACACGGACCCCTTCTTAGAATGTCTTTAAATTCATAAAACAATCCATAGGATTAAAAAGGAAACCAATTGCATTGAAATACAGTTATCAAAAAAAATTTTTTTTAAACCACTTCATAGACCCCAGCTTTAGAGACTGCACAGAACTTGGAGGGGAGTGGTCACCGTAGGCTGGAATTAGGGGACACTCTAGTTTCATGGGGCCAGGTTTGAGGTAATGGAGAGGTCAGGACTACAGGACCCTGTGTTATTGGGGTTGGGATCACAAAGGCAGGATCATTATGGGACCATGGGGGATCTCAGGTTAGAGTCACTGTAGAGTTGGAGCCCTGCTGGAGCCATAGTCCTAGGTTTACTGAAAGTGAGTTACTGTGGGGTTGGGATCATGGGGTCTTAGATCAGAATCCTTGTGGACTTAGGGTCAACCAGGGCCTAGACCTCAGAAATCACTGGCTCTCTTTCTTGACTGCCTTCCCTTCCTGGTCTTCTCCTCTGTCCCACGGCCCCAGCTCCAGAAAGCTCTGGAAAAATTCTTGAGAGTTGAGATGTGACTCCCAGAGCAGCAGGTAGCACTTGGGCAGGTAGAAAGTGGCTAGGATCCCAACGGCACAGAGCAAGATGGCGGCCATTTGCATGGCTGGCTGGTAGAGCTTGTGCACATTGGCAAAGAGTGGGATGAAGGAGATCCAGGTGATGAAGTACACCAGCATGGCGAAGGTGATGCCCCTGGCCAGATTGTATCGCCCAGCCTGGCTCTGCACCATAAAGGTGCCCAGGAAACAGAGGAAGGCCAGCGCCACGTTAACTGTGTGCACCATGCCAAAGCTGAACCAGGAGCGGACCCGGCAATGCATGAGGGCCTCGCGGGGCAGTGCCTGCCAGTCAGTCATCATGAACTGGGGGAAAGCGAGCAGGTACCAGGTGCAGAGTGCCCCCTCCATGAGCAGCAGCAGAGCCACCAGCAGCCAGGCCCGGGGCCCGTGCAACCAGTTGCGAAGCCGCCCTGCCTGGCCTGGGAACTCTGATGCCAGGAAGATCTCGGCCGATTTGAGGAAGAGAGTGCTGAGGCAGCCAGTGAGTGGCAGGTGGAAGAGGGGCTGCTGAGCCAGGCAGCTGACCCTGCTGGGCCGGCCTGGGAACTGGAGGACACTGAGGCATACGAGGGTCAGGCAGCCCAGACCGAAGCAGCTGAGGTTGCCTCCTGAGGCCTGCACCACTGGGGAACCCCAGTGGTAGCAAAAGAGCCCCAGAGCCACCAGGCTCAGACCCACGGCCAGCACCAGCAGCAGAAGCAAAGCGATTACCACCGGCTCTCTCCACGCCAAGAATTTGATGGTGCGGGGAAAACATTGAGTGCTGAGATCAGGAGACCACTGGTGGTATTCGCAGACAGTGCAGGACGAGTTATCTGCAAAACAGCCCAGGGGCAGGAAGGGTGTGGGGCAGGTAGGCAGGCAAGCCTCAGAGACCCATTCCTCTCTCCCCCACTCATTTCCTGGGCTCAGCATGTCAATCATTGGGCTCCTGTTCCTTCAGGCCACAGATAACTGAGAGGGGGTACAGAGAAGGGACCGAGCGCCAGGTCCCTAGAACCTCTGTCTCTGAAACCTAGCCGACGGTGCCATCCCTCCCAGAATCATCGGATCTCAGCCCTGCAAGGGATCTCTCCAGACCTTGGTGAGATCTCCGTAATATCCCCCAGGGGTCATCTGATCTCTGCTGGAGGCCCGACACCTCTGGTGACAGCCCACTGCAAATCTGGACAGCTCTTAACCATTAGCAACAGTGTGGTGGAGTAACAGAGCACTGGACAATGACTGAGTCAGTCATTGGACCTGGATTCAAATCCTGCCTCAACCACGGTCAGCAAGCACTTATTAAGTGCTTACCGTGTGCCAACACATAGTACATTAAGTACTGAGGACACCAAAAGGAGCTCATATTCTAATGGGGGAGAAAACATAAAACAAATCATGTACCAAATATGGTATATGTGGGCTAAATTGGAGGGCATTTCCAAGGGAAGTTGTGCCAGCATTAATGGGGGCCAGAAGAGCTTTGGTTTCTTCCTCTGGAAAAGGAGAAAATTGGATTCATGGGGCCCCCAAGGCCCTGTGATTATAGAAGCTTGGTTGTTGGTGTGTGGTGCATAGAGTGCTGAACTCAGAAGACCTGAGTTCGAATCTGGCCTCAGATGCTTACTAGCTGTGCGACCCTGGGCAAGTCACTTAGCCCTGTTTGCCTCAGTTCCCTCATCTGTAAAATAGGGATCATAAAGACATCGACCTCCCGAGGTGGTTGTGAGGATCAAATGAGATATTTGTAATGTACTTAGCACAATGCCGGGCATATAGTAGGCACTTAATAATTGCTTGTCTCGGGGCAACTAGGTGGCACAGTGGCTAGAGCACAGGCCCTGGAGTCAGGAGGACCTGAGTTCAAATCTAGCCTCAGACACTTACTGGCTGTGTGACTCTGGGCAAATCATTTAACCCCGATTGCCTCAAAGAAATAAAATACATGCAAGAATCACTTGTTTCCTTCCTTTTTTCCCCTTGCTGTGATCAAATGAACTGAAATTTGCCCCGTAACTTCTGCCCATTGCTTCTGATTCTAAGCCCTTGCGGCCCAGGCTGCAGCCAGAGGCTGGGCAGGAAGGGCTTTTAACACTAAGATGCTCCTTTGTTCTTCCCTCTTTCCATCTCCCCTCCCCTGCCCCTATCACCTCCTTGCATTTTATTCCAAGGGCAGCTAACTTGGGGGGCAGTTCTGTAGTAGTCTTAGAAATGGTACTATCTTGGGGTAGCTAGGTGGCGTAGTGGATAGAGCACCAGCCCTGGAGTCAGGAGGACCTGAGTTCAAATCCAGCCTCAGGCAACTGACACTTACTAGCTGTGTGACCCTGGGCAAGTCACTTAACCCCAATCGCCTCACTATAAAGCAAAATAAATTAATAAATTAATTCAAAAGAAATGGTGCTATCTCTTCTCAGAAGGGGCTGCAGTGAAGGCATGGGCCAGTGCTAGAAGGGTCTGAGTCACATTTGGGGGGATTTCCTGAGTAGGTTCATTCTCAGAGGCCAAGGTGGGGCTGGGGCTGGGCTCACCTCGGTTCTGTCTGTAGGTTCCGGCTTTGCAGTCCAGACAGTCATAGCAGCAGGAGTGGAAACCTTTGACCCTCCTCACCTGGCCCTCCTCGCATTCTCGGGAACACCTGGACACGGGCTCCTGGGAAAGGTAGTGGGGGAAGGGGGAGAAATCATTGACCTGGCACAGCTAACCAGCCTGGATCCTGGACATTGCCAAGGTCCTGGGACCCCTTTCCCATTCCATGGCCACAAAGGAAGCAGCTTCATCCTTGATCCAGAAGGACTTCAGATTCGAGTCTTGGCTCAAGCTGTCAGCACTTTGGGTCTGCTCCTTAATGGCTCTGGGTCTCAGTTTCCCCATCAGTGATATGAGAGAATTACCCTGACAACTTCTGGGCTACATGGGGTAGAGGGGGTGGCAATGAGAGAGGCCCAGGAGGTATCTTTAGTACTGGGATCCCAGGTTGTCCCCTGACCCCTCCACAGATAGGCTGGCATATAATGATGACAGCTAGGGGGTGCCACACTGGACCTGGAGTCAGAAAGACTCATTCATCTTCCTAAGTTCAAATCCAGCCTCAGACCCTCACTAGCTGTGTGACCCTGGCAAGTCACTTCACCCTGTTTGCCTCAGTTTCCTCATCTGTCAAATGAACTGGAGAAGGAAATGGCAAACCACTGCAGTATCTTTGCCAAGAAAACTCCAAATGGGGTCATGAAGAGTCAGATACAACTGAAAAATAACCCAACAAACTCCTAATACTTGGCATAGTGCCTTGCTCCAGAGGACATGCTTCCATTTCCATGTGCACGTGATGGGATTGGCCTTGCACACGGAATCTTTTTCCTTCTTTCCATCCCTCCCTCCCTCCCTCCCTCCATCCACCCGGTTGCTCCCTATACCTCATTGCCTTGGCCATGCCAGCGGATCTGGGAGCGATTGAGCTCTAGGCCCTCTCGGAAGGAGCCCACAGTAAGGAGTTCCAACTTGGTGTTACTGTGCCAGACCCACAGCTTCAGGTCATAGGTCATGTTCACATTCCCACTGTTATCAAACTGCAGGGTGAGTGAGCGGGCGGAGAAGCGCAGGTCATACATCTTGCTCACGAGCTGTGGGGAGAAGGAGCGAGAATGCCCAGGCCAGGCTGGGTCAAGGAGAAAGGAGAAAGTCGGGGGTGGAGGCAGAGGGAAAGGCAGTAATAGGATCCTGGGCTGAGGAGGGCTCCAGTCACTCCCCATTATTGATGAATGAATGAATGAATGAATGAATGAATGAATGAATGAATGAAAAAGCATTAATCAAGCATTTACTACGGACCAGTCATTCATTAAACGAGACAGTGCACACTTTAAGGCACCCTATGGACCTGAGATGGAGAGCTAGAAGGGACCTTCAGGTCCAACCCCCTCATTTTACAGAGAAGGAAACTGAGGCCCAGGGATGTGATACTCAAAAGTAGTCAGGAGAAGAATGTGGATTAGAGCCCAAGAACGTGGACTTTGCAGTGAAAAGGAACCAAAGGATGTAGCTTTATTTTCAGATTCTTCCCCTCAAGGGAATGTGGTCAAGTTGTGGAGCTCTGAGACTCTATTTCCCTATCTGTAACCTGAGAGGGTAGGACCCTTTCAGCTCAAATCTCTGCTCCTATAATACTACTCTGATGCCTCATCATAGCTTGAATGTGACCCTGGGTTTCACAGGCTATCCCAGCAGAATGCAAATCCTGGCAGGTTTTATCATCCCAACAAAGCTTTGAATGCAGTACCTATAAAAGACTCAATCTGCTTCCTGAGGACCAGCCCCCTGAATATGGAGAGCCTCATCACCTGTCCTCATCTCCAAGAGGCTGACCACTTGAAGATGAACTCTTTGCCCAAGGAGCCCCATGAAGAGACACGAAGGGGCTGCTTGTCTGTACTCTTGGAGGGAATGCAGACATCAAGGAGATACCAAATCCAGTGGCATTTTACCACCATCACCGCCATCATTATTTGTCTAATATCTCTTTTCTTTTTCTTAGCTAGACTTCTTGAAAAAACTACACTTACTGCCTTCATTTCTTCTCCTTTCTCTCACTCCTTAACTTGCTTCTTTATCCAACTGAAACCGCTCTTCCCAAAGTTACCAGGGGTCTTTAAAGTGCTAGTTCCAATGGTCTTTCCTCTGTCCTCTCTTCTTGACCTCTCTGCTACATCGGACTCCATTCATCACCCTCTCCTCCTGAATATTCCCTCCTCTGGGTTTTTTGGCCACTCCTTTCTGGCTTCTCCTCCTACTTCTCTACCTCTCCTCAGTCTTTTTTGCTAGCTCATCATCATCCATATCACGCCCCCTAATCACTTTGCCACACCCCTTGGATACAGATTATTTATTGATTATGCACGATGGTTTATTCTTGCCATTTCTGCATCCGAGGCATCTCTTGCCTCCGTCCCTTTGCATGACCCCTACCTTCCTCCCGGCCCTGATCACCTCTCGCCTGGACCAGGGTGATGGCCTTGTTATCTGGCCTCCCTGCCTCTTGCTTCTTCCCTCTCCAATCCATCCTCTGCTCAGTTGCCAAAGTGATCTTTCTGACATGGAGGTCTGGCCATATCACTTCCTGTCCAAAAAATCCAGTGGCTCCCTAACACCACAGAGATCAAATATTAGACACCCGCTGGATACTCTTCCTTCACTTGCCCCCCACCTACCTTCCCAACCTCATGACACAGGGCTCCCCTTTACACTCTGGACATTCCAGCCAAACTGGCCGCCTTTGCTGCCTCTTGGACATGACATTACATCTCTGGCCTCTGGCCCTTTGCAAAGGCCATTCCCTATGCCTAATGTGCCTTCTCTCCTTATCTCCACTTTCTAGAACCCTCAGTTTCCTTCAAAACTTCTGCAGGAAGTCTTGCTGATCCCCACCAGCTGCCAGAGCCTCTCTCCTCCCAAGGACTTTGTATTTCTTTTGTATATTCACGCTGTCTTTCCCAGGAGAACTCAAGCTGCTTGAGAAGACTTGACTTTTTGTCCCTCTCCATCCCCTACTGGGCACATAGGTGGTGGCATCTCACCAGCCTTCCTTACCTCCCAGGGCCGAGTGCGGTTCTGAGAGGGGCATCCAGAGGCATTGCAGCCCAGGGAGAGGTGGAGAGCGTGAGCCACACTATACACGGCAGCATAGACAGAAAAAGGCTGGTAATGGTCCAGTCCAGATGCGATGTCCTTGTGGCTGATGTCATCACACTGTGGACACTGTGGCCCCACCACGTCATCGTCGGATTGCGGCGGGGCCTCTCCCAGGGTGTTACAGAAGGTCTGGTTGGCAGCCTGGGTCAGGCACTGGTTAACATAGTCACTGAATTCGGGCAATGGAGAACTCTGCAGGAGGAATCCCAGGATGGTGCCCACCCCTTGGATGCCAGGCAGTCTGATGACCTGCTCAGACGCCAACCAGGCCTCACTGGCCACCCACACCTTGGGTGACACATTGGTTTGGATGCAGTACTGGAAGAGGTTGCGGGCAGCTGCCTCGGAGGAGAACAGGACCACTACCTGGACGATACTCTGGTTAATCTGCCGCAGGATAGACTCCACCTTGCCCAGATCCCGGGATTCCTGGACCCTGGGCAGCGGCAGGGTGCCTTCGTGGGCGATGCAGATGCTCCGGTTGTTGGCGAGGGTGGAGAAGATGCTGAGGCCCTGGCGCCCATACTCATCATCACTGCCCACAGCTGCCACCCAATTCCAGTTAAACAGACTCAGCAGGTCCACTATGGCCTGTAGCTGCACCCGGTCACTAGGGATGGTCCGAAAGAATGATGGGAACAATTCACGGTTGCTCAGCCGGTCACTGCTGGCCCCGTAGCTGACCTATAGGAAGAAAGGCTGTGCTGGGAGGGTGCCTGATGTCCCTCAGCCAGGGCCCTTTAGGAGAGTGGAGGTCCACTGGGGGGATGAAACTCTCAGGGAGGAGGTGGGGAGCCTCAGTGAGGGCCTGGGCTCAGCAAGTGGGGACAGGGGTCTCAGTGAGGGGAGGAGGATGGGGGCACAATGAGGACATGGAAATTTTCTGAGTGGGGTCAGGGACAAGAGCTCAGT
The DNA here is from genome assembly GCF_900497805.2 of Vombatus ursinus. NCBI lineage: Eukaryota > Metazoa > Chordata > Mammalia > Diprotodontia > Vombatidae > Vombatus > Vombatus ursinus. Next base: position 4,174,969 of record NW_020950600.1, on the reverse strand, counting down.
GAAGGAAATGAAGGCTACTGTTCACTGACGGGAGGTGGGTGTCTCAACCTGTATAAACCCCAGGCTGTTTCCCAGCTATGCCCTCTGCCCCGCTTAGTTAGGTCTCAACATTCAAGCCACACAAGCTCAGGAGGGCAAAGCTGATGCCTGATGCCAAGCCTGTGTTTTGTTCCCAAGTCCAAGAGGGCTATTTCTCATGGCCCCCACCATGGTGTTCCATTGCAGAGGACAGAGGGGTGATCCATACCTAAGAGCAGGTTTGGGTCTGCAAGGAGCTGGGGAAGGAACTTAAGGGTCAGCAGCCCAGCCCTCCCTCCTGGGCTTCTGGTACCTGGGGCATCAGGAAGAAACCAAAGAGCTTGCCTGTCATGAGGGCAAGCTCGGAGGAGTGGGGGCCGATGACTGCCACCACGCGGGGCCAGTACCGGGTGTAGTTGCAGTAGGCACCGATGTCCCGGCTCCCAATTTGTGACATAAACAGGAGGCTGGGCTTCATGGTCACCATGGGCAGGGTGCACGTGTCATAGAGGTCATAGCCTAGGTGGATGCCAGGCAGCAGTGCTGACGAGTTGTTGATCTCTTCAATGGCCATCTTCATGGCCAACGCCCACAGCAGCCCCATTGCTGAGAACCTGCATTGGAGGAGGCCTCGTCCTGAGTCCCAGGATACCTCTCCCAGGGCTCCAGTCTTGGGAAATCACATGGGTTCCCCCATGGCCCTGACCTTGCTCCCCATTAATGCAGCACACAGCTCCTAGGGCTGCCCTCTTATTTAGCATGCAGATGCCCTGGGGATCTCTGCCCTTACCAGGTACAGAGATGCCCTGGAACCCCTTCTACCCCCACCCCCCACCTCAAGTTCCTTTAGGTCAGAGAATGTTTGTCAGTTAATAAATAGATTTTTTAAAGCACCTACTATGTGCCAGGCCCTGTGCTAAGCTCCGGAGATACAAAGAAAAGCAAGAAACAGTCCCTGCCCATAAGGAGCTCATAACCTAAAGGGGGAGACAACATTCAAACACACACGTGCTAACAAGCTAAATACAGGAGACAGAGGAAATAATCAGCCAAGGGAAGGTGCAGAATCACGAGGGCATGATTGGGAAAGGCTTCCTGCAGAAGGTGGGAATTTGGTTGGGACTTGAGAAGTCAGGGCAGCCAGGAGGTGGAGATGAGGAGGGAGAGTGTTCCAGCCACGGGGGACAATGCCCAGGGACAATGCCTGGAGGCGGGAGATGGAACGGGCAGAGGGCCAGCAGCACTCGATGGAAGAGCACACACATGGGGAGTAAGGCGTAAAGAAGACTGGAAAGGGAGGAAGGGGCAGGGTATGAAGGGCTTGGAATGTCTGACGGAGCACTTTGTATTTGCTCCTGGAGGCAGTAGGGAGCCACTGGGGTTTATTGAGTAGGGGGTGACGTGGTCGGATCTGCCCTTTAGGACAATTCCTTTGGTGGCTGAATGGAGGATGGGGTGGAGTGGGGAGCGAGCTGAGGCAGACAGACAGCTATTGCAATAGTCCAGGTGTGAGGGGATGAGGGTCTGCACCAGGGTGGGGGCAGTGTCAGAGGAGAGGAGGAGGCGTATTGGAGAGATGCTGCAGAGGGGAACTCTCCAGGGCTTGGCAGCAGCTTGGATGTGGGGGGTGAGAGAGAGTGGGGTCCCGGATGAGCCCTGGGTTGGGAGCCTGGAGGATGGGAGGAGAGTGCTGCCCTCTCCAGTAACAGGGAAGGTTGGGGTGGGGGGAGGGTGCCTGTCTTCCTGTCTCCTGCCTAGCACTTTTTGTATGTGTATGTGGGCGGGGGGCACAGATTAGTGACTGTATCTGGTAGGGCACTTCCTTAGCTGACAGAAATCAGAAGAATCTAGGCAGCTCAGGTCTTAGCGGAGAGATGCCTCAGGGCATTGAGAGGAGGTGAGGGGACTTGCCCAGGGTGACACAGCGGGTATGTCAGAGTTGGGACTTGAGCCCCCCCGCCCCGGCTTCAAAGCCAGCTCTCTATCTGTACTACCATGGCTCGGTGCTTATCAGGTGCTTAATAAATGATCATTGAACGAATGGGCTGTCTAGGATGTTCTAGGGCTGTGTATCTGGCACTCAGATCTCCTGCCTTCCTTATCTGGCTCCCAGACTCTCTGGGCTGCCTCATACCTGAACTGGTACCCTCCTTACCTGGGCTTACTGCTTTACCTGGCACCTGGACTCCTGGCTGCTCTACCTGGGAACTTCTGCCATCCCTCTTACCTGATGCATAGAAGCCCCTGCTCTTACCCTGCAGATACCCTCTGGGTCCCCCCTTCCCTGACAGCCTTCCCCCTTTACCTGCTCCACATTCCCTGGGGCTCGTCCTCTTCTCTGTCTCACAGACCCCCAGTCCTTCCCCACTTAGGAGTTCTCTCCATTTACCTGTCACAAAGACCTTTTGGGATTTCCTCCCCCCCCCTTACCTGGTATTTAGGCTTCCCCCTTTACTTGCCATACAGACCCTGGGGGGCTCCTTCCCTTACCTGGAATGGATTCTCTGGGGCTCCCCCATTTTCCTGTTATGGCCTCCCTTAGGCTTTTCCCCTTGTCTGGTGCACAGATTTCTGGTCTCCCCACTTTCACCAGCCCCCCTTTTACCCGGCACATCCTCCCTCCCACCATCTCAGCCTGTCCCCGCATACTTGGTACAGAGCACCCCCTTTGGCTGGGTCCTCTCCAGGACTCCATCTTCTTTGATTCCAAAGGGGAAGAGGCCCCCCAGGATGTAGTCCCCATTCAGCTTGAGCTGCCTGGAGAGGCACAGCTTGGCCTGGGCAGTGGAGCAGGCCAGACCCAGGCTCAGGCCCAGGCAGTGCAAGAAACCCCACATCGCAGAGGCAGGGTATGGGCAGCTTTTGTCCACAGCAGAAGGGAGGGCAGACTGACACCCTAAATAGACATGACCTGGAGCTGGGGGGTTGGGGAGCAGAAGGCCTGGACATTTGGTTAGCAAAACCCTCTCCCTCCCTGCTCACTGGTTCAGGAGCCACTAGGCAAATTGGCCGGGGGGGGCGGGTAGCAGTGGAGCCAGGGAGGATTTTAATAAAGTTGCTTTACATAGCCCCATCAATGGACAAATTTGCACACTCTCTCAGCCCAGACTGCCTAACCGGCCTCAGCATTAGGGCCTCCCTCAGTGGACTCTCCCAATGGACGCAGCTACGGGACCACAAATCCTGAACCACATTAGCTGACCAGAGACAATTCTGGACCTGTAGGCAGGAGACTTGTGAATTCTCTATTGACTTATGTACTTTCTTGTTCAGTCATTTCAGTCTTGCCCAACTCTTTGTGACCCCATTTGGGGTTTTCTTGGTGGAGATACTGGAGTGGTTTGCCATTTCCTTTTCCAGTTCATTTTACAGATGAGGAAACTGAGGCAAACAGGGTGAAGTGACTTGCCAGGGTCTCACAGCTAGGAAGTGTCTGAGGCCAGATTTGAATTCACCTGGCTCTCTGCCCATTATGGCACCTAGCTGCCCATTGATTTGTATATATAGGATCATAAATTTAGCTGCAGGAGATCTCAGAAGTTAACGAGTCCAGTTCCTATATTTTACAGAAGAAGAAACTGAGGACCAGAAAAGTGAGGGTATTTGCCCATGGTCACACTGGTAATCAGTGTCAAAGGCATGATTTGAACGCAGGACCTATGACTCCAGAGCTGGTTATCTTTCCACCTGTGCCAGCCATGCCTGAAACTCAGGTGGGGTTCAGTGATTGCTGAGGTCGCGTGGGGAGTGAGTGGTTAATTAAATCTCCCTGGTAGATTGTAAGCTCTGAGAAGGCAGAGACTGTTTCACTTCTGACTTTGGATCCTCGGGACCTAGTGTAGTGCCTGGAACATAGCAATGTGCTTCAGAATTGTTTGCTGAATTGAAAGGAAGTGGAGTTAAGGATCTCCCAAATGAAGATGAAGAAAGGAATGGGGGTGGAGGGATGACACAGAAGAAGCTTCATAAAGAAAGTTGCTGGAGGAATACATGCTTGGAAGAAATAGGGCTAGCCCATATGTTCTCTTGGCACCTACTCAGCAGGAGAACTTGAGAAAGCCCCCCTGGTCACTGGATACTGATAGGCATCACCTGAGAGGGGCTAGCGTGAATGACTTGCCATCTGCCTTAATGGAGGGAGGGGTTGAGGAGAACCCAGATCCACTGGGCCTTAGAGGCCCTCCAGGAAATCAGGACTTCTTAGCTGTTTTTGTACCCTAGACCCCTCAGAGAGGCTGGATCCCTAAGGACCCAACTCAGAATCATGTTTTTAAATACATAAAATGAAATACATAGGATTACAAAGGAAACGAATTATATTGAAATAGTTATCAAAAAAATGTTTAAGTTTAAAAGAAGTTGACAGACCCCAGGTTAAGAACCCCTAATCTAGACCAACCCCTTTCATTTTATAGATGGGGAAACTGAGGCCCAGAGACGCTGAGCTGCTCAGAACCCCTCCTTCTGCCAAGGTGGACCTGGAGCCTCTTCCTCTCACTAGGAGGAATATGGTGCAGCAGGCTGACACTCTCCCTCCCTCTCCGTGGTACAGGGTGGGGGACAGGCCATGCAAATGACCAAAGATCAACAGAAGGCAAATTCTGCCTTAATGACAGCAGCCTTATGCCAACAGACTGGGGGGTGCTGGGCTGGCTGCAGATGGTGGCCCTTGGAGGAGGGTAGATAGGGAGCCAGGGCATGAGGCAGAGATGTGGACAATGACAGGCAAGGGCCAAGGACAGGGGCGCCTGGACATTGCAGGAATAATGAGAGCTCAGTCTCAGCTGCTTGAGTTAAGGAATGATCCCGGAGGAAGCTGGCTCTCTCTCCAGGGGGTCTGTAAACAAAGGCTGATGGCCAATTGACCGGTGGGTTGCAGAGGGGATTCTTTGTCAGGTTTGTGGTATGAGATGCCAAGAGCGCTGGGTTTGAGTTGGAAGTCTAATTTTGACTGCTGCTTGCTACCTGGGTCGACCTTGGGCAAGTCACGGAAAATCTTTGAGCCTCGGTTTGCTCATCTGTAAAACGGACTTGGTGGTCCCCAAGGTCTCTTCCAGATCTACTTTTAGAGACCACCGAGGCCTCTTCCAACTCTGGGTGTGACTGAAGGAGAAACGGTATTGGAGGCAGAAAGCCCCCATCTTGGCATCACCTCCCCGGGTGACCTTAGCCAAGGCACTCCACCCTAGTTCCGTCCCTGTCAATGGGAAGGCTGGGTGGCATGACTTGAGAGTTGTAACATTCTGGGATTCTGTGAGCAGGTACAGCCCGGGTCCCCAGACTCAAGTCCCTGCTCCAGGGCGGCAGGGGAGGGAGCTGTTTCTGTGACATCTCAGGGCACTTCACCCAGAAACCATCCAGACTGGATTCCCTCTTGAGGCTAGTGAGGACCATGGCTGGGGAGTCTCAGTCATTGGCAGGTGGACCCCCCTGGCAGTTCATGGGTCACCTTCAGCCCATCCTCCCGAGATTTTCTGGACAACTCATGGGGTTTGGGTTACCTTGGGGGAGGCTCGCTCATAATTCCATCTTCACCATTCTGCAGAGATTTTAATAAGACAATTTTTACTTCCTCTAAGTGAAATATCCTCTCATCACAAACTCTCCTTCTGCTCCGTCACTACACCCTGATCCCTTAAGACCAGGTTCATGCCCTCCCCCGATCCCTTCCCCTTTATTAGGTGCCCAGGGCTCCAGAAGGGTGTGAGGGCTGGGCTCAGCTCTCCGGTGACCTTCTTCTCAAGGGGATTCGTGCTCTGTATGGAGTGGAGAGTTGTTAAAAAAAGAATTTCAAGTTGGGGCAGCTAGGTGGCGCAGTGGTAGAGCACCAGCCCTGAAGTCAGGAGGACCTGAGTTCAAATCCAGCCTCAGACACCAGCTATGTGACCCTGGGCAAGTCACTTAACCCCAATTGCTTCCCCCCAAAACAAAAAAACTCACTTGTTGATTGACTGACTCTGTGTGGTGCCTCACCCTACTCTTCTGGAATTCTCTTCCCCCCAATACTCCAAATGACTACTTTCAGAACCCCTTTCTACAAGACTTTATTCTCAGTCAGTGAAGTGAGTGCAGAGGAAAGAGCACTCCTCTGGGTACAAATCCTGTCCCTGCCACATACTGCCTATGTGACCTTGGGCAAGTCACTTAGTCTCCATGGGCCTCAGTTTCCTCATTTATAAAATTAAGAATTTGGACTAAGGCCCCTTCCTGCTCAAGAATCTAATCTGTTAAATTATTCCCCACTGAGGCTTATGCAAAGTATAGTTTTAAGTATTTGCTCTTTATATGGAGCTCACAAAAGACTGAAAAGTGATCATTTCTTTCTTATATTAATAATCAATTATTGAATTAGGACCAGGATTTTTTCAGAAACCTGCAGGTTGTTCAGTTTCTGAAGGACAATATTGATGGATGACACTGCTTCAATCCCCAGTTTTTGGATTCTGGTGGGGGACCCTACCCAACTAGAAAACCTTACAAAGAATTTGACCTAAGGTGAATTCTGGCCCACTGTGTTCCACTAAGCCAGGCTTGGGTAGAGGTGGACCCCCTTTTGTCTAGATGACCCTACTTGTGCAGAGATAAGTCTCTTTGTCCAATACTGAATGATCAGTCAAGTCTCCCAGCCCCTCATTAGAATAACCCTATCTCTCATTATAATATTCATTCTTCTCATTGTTAACCAATCAGAGATGACCGCTGCCCTCAGTAAAACCTACTCTTCCAAGGGCATATGAGCATTGAGTGGGTTCCATGAGGGGTCTTTGGCATTCAAGAGTTCCATTGACCCCTTTTATTAATTATCTGCTAGTATGATTAACAAAATGATTAATTACTGAGAAACCAAGTCTCTTGAACTTTTTATGTGCCACAAAAGCTTTAAAGGGACCCAAAGAGAATTCCCAAAGGAAGAGTTTTGGACACAAGACAGGGTTTTCCTGGTGTCCAAGCTCTGTCTTACTCTACCTGTCATGAGGCCATGGCTCAAGGTCAATACTCAATTACTGCAGTGCAAAGAGTTACTAGTGTAGGGTATGGGACTATTAGGGAAGCTGGGTGACCTGGTAGATAGCACATTAGGCCTGGAGTAGGAAGATCCAAGTTTGAGTGTGACCTCAGACACTTTCTACCTGTGTCCAAGAGTCCTTGTGAAAGTCACTTCACCTCTATCTGCTTCAGTGTCACCAAATGTAAAATGGAGATAATAATATAGCAACTATCTCTCAGGGTTGTTGTGTAGATTACATAAGATAATATTTATAAAGCTCTTACCACAGTGTCTGGCACATAGCAGGTGCTGTGGCAATTTAAAAGGCTTGAGAAACATGGTTTCTCGGTAATTTAATCATTTTATCAATAAGGCCAGCATGTTATTAACAAAAGGATGGTCATTTGGCTGGCTCTCTTAGACCAAAGACAATCATGGTGGAGGGTTCAGGGTTTATGTGTTCTTTTGAAAGAGGAGTGGCAATCAACTCTGATTGGCTAACACAATGGGAGGTGGGCTATATTAGAATGAGGGGCTAAGAGTGCCATCACTATCACCCTTGGACAGAGAGTTTTATCTCTATAGACCACTCCCAACTTTGGGCAATCTAATCAAAGAATGTATCCCCACCCAAGTTTGAGTAGAACACAATGGGCCTCCTCACCTTAGATTAAATTCCTTGTAAAGTTGGGTGGGGTCTGGCCAAGACTGAGTAGAGTTAATTCAAACTCCTTATTAGTACTGTCCTTTGAGAGACTGAACTTTTTACTCTCTAAAATCAGGACTTTAGAAGGGGAGAACCCTGGATCTCCCCCAAATTATTGGTAATTAATAATAATTTCTCTCAGTACTATATAAATGCTTGTTCCCTTCCCCCCCATTTAATAGATAAACTGTATGTACATACTGTATATGATATATACACACACACACACATGCTCTAATTTTACACATGAGGAAGCTGAGGACCATGAGGACCAGTGATTTGCCAAAGATCTCACAGATCTACACCCTCTGCTGATCTCCAAGCTCACATCTCCAACGGTCTTTCAGACATCTCATACCGGATGTCCAGTAGTCATCTTAAATTTAACACATCCAAAATAGAACTCATTCCCTTTCCCACCAAAAACCTCCCCTCCTCCTACCTTCTCTATTAAAGGTAACACTATCCTCCCGGGCTCCCAACCCATGTCCTTACTGTCTCTCACCTCCCACATCCAACATGGAGCCAAGGTCTGTCCATTTCACCTCCACAGCATCTCTCGTAGATTTCACTTCTACAGTATCTCTTGTAGATTTCACCTCTACAGCATCTCCCTAATACATCCCCTTCGGTCCTCTGACACTGCCTCCACCCCGGTCCAGGCCCTCCTAACCTCATACCTGGACTATTACAGTGGCTGATGGGGGGATCTGCCTGCCTCAGGTTTCTCCCCAGGCCAGTCCATCTTTCATTCAGTCACCACAGTGATTAGAAAACCACAAATTAACATTAGTTATGTGGTATTTTATTTAACTTGTTAAACATTTCCCAATTACATTTTAATCTGGTTGTGGCCTCACATCATAATGGTAAGAGTTCTGGTCCTAGATTCAGGAACCTGTGTAAGTCTCTTTCTCTCCTGTGCCTCAGGAAGAGGAGGAGGGCTGTGGTCCCTTCTAGCTGCAGATGTAGGAGAGAATCAAATGAGGTCATGACGCTTCCTGTAAGTGTGATTTCCTGATGGCTAGCAAATATTCTATTTATTTTCCAGCTTCTGGGTATCCATTCCATTCATCTCTCCTCCTAGTCTCAATCCCCTGTTGGGTCTGCTCTTTCATGAGCTGTGGGAGGTATGCTTGTGAGAAGTAAGGCCACACTGACCGGGGACACTTCTGACCAAGACCCAGCCAGGAGGAGCATCAGCCAAAGACCCAAGGTGCAAGATGAAGGAACAGCGGGGACAAGTAATGCTCCTGAGAAAGCATTCCTGCTGGTTTGGCTTGGGTAGTGTGGGTGCCCATAGGGGGCATTATTAGCCTAATAGGAAATAGCAGGGCAGGAGAGATGGGTGGCAGGCAGTGTCCGGGAGGGCTGGAAAGCCCCTCGGGCTCCAAGATCTAGAAACAGAGGTTAAAAGTTGCCCATCACCCAGAGATGACTTCACTTCTCCTTTCTTCATAGGGCAGGCCAGGCTCTTGCCACCCCAATGGCTTGTTCCAAACACGCTACCTTGTTGCCCGATTTGGGGCACTGTGTGGGACCCTGGGGTGGCTGGGAGGATCCCACATCCTGCCAGGGAGGAGAAAGAATGGAATGTTGGCCTTTGGATCACAGCCTCAGCCCCAATCCCAAAGCACTTTTCTTAACCTGTAACTGAAACAGTGCCTGGACTGGAGGATGGTTGGATGAGCCACTTAACTGGTTGGGAGCTCCCAGAGCTTTGGGACCCCCAGGCTACAGAGTCGATAAGGAGTTAGTGATTGAGAGCACCCAGGGTCTTTGATACTAAATGTGTATTCTGTGAGGTGGTGACCTAGGGAGGGACGAGTCCATTCACACCTCTGGAGTTCAGGGTTCAATTTTGGGCATCGCCCTGTAGGAAGGACATTGATAAGCCAAGGGCTCTTGAGGAGAGCTACCAGGATGCTGGCGGGCTTTGAGTCCATTGCATAAAAGGCTCAGATGAAGGGACTGGGCCTATTAGGCCCAGAGAGAAGAAGGCTTCAGGATGAGGTGGAGATGGAGGTAGGACATGAGAACTGCCTTTGAGGATCTGAAAGGCTGTCATAGGGACAGGGGATTAATTAGGCTTTTTTTTGTTTGGCCCCAGACGGCAGAGCTAGAAACTGCAGCAGGTGGGAGCTGGGACTCCACTAGGGCTCCACAGATACCCAGGATAAATGTCTTGACAAGGAGAGCTGTCCCAGAGTGCAACGGGTTGCCTCGGAGATGGGAGGATCACTGATACATAGGTCTTCACAGACTGGATGATTTCCCACAACAGATTTTGTGGTAGAATTGATACAGGCTCTAAGGGTGACAAACCACTTCACAATCATTATCTTATCTGATCCTCCCAACAATCACTTGAGGCAGGTGCCATTATCATTCCCATTGTACAGATGAGTAAACTGTGGCTGAAGTAAAGTGACCTGCCTAGGGTCACACAGTTGGCAAGTACATAAGATAGGATTGGAACCTGGATCTTCCTGACCTCAAAGTTTTTTGTTCCCTGAACCCCTTTCAACAACAACCAAAAAAATGTGTTGTGACCTCCTAGGGTAATTTAATATACTAGTCATGATATTCTTTTAGATTTATTCATTAAGTGCTTACAATAACTACAATGGTAACTTTTGCCCCCAAAAGCTCATGATGGTTTCGAGTTGGCGCAGAAAAACTTATCATGCTTTGAAGCACATGCACATATCTGCAGTCAGAGGGAAAATATTTTGGTCACCTAATTAGGCAATTTTTTTACAACTGAAGGGCCCCTGACAGAATCCTTAGGTCCCAGAAGGCAATCACTGCTCTATTCCCTGTTATCTGCCGCCCTCTAGTGGAGAGTCTTTGAGGGTATGGGAGGGAGGGTCTCGAAGGCCTCCCAGAGCCTTGCTGACCTGATTGGCCCACAGCAAACAGCTCTCCTACAGGTTCAAACACTCAGTACACTACTATTCACCAAGCATGATTTATTTTAAATGCAAAAATAATCAAATATATTATGATTTCTCCCCCCAAGGAATGAAGCTACACAGTTCTGCTGTATACATGTCACAGAAAGGGGCAGATTCGTAGAAAGTGCATCTCCCAGGAAATGTGGAGTCATCAGCAATAGAAGACAAAGGGGAGTGATACCCAGGGCAACCCCCAAAGTCCTGTCCTTCACCTCCCTCACCCCAAGCTGTAGTGCAGGTCACAGACTTCAAGATCTGACCAGCCTCAGATCACCTGGTCCATACCATCAAATCTAATACCACTTGGGCAACAGGGGCAGGGGAGGCCCCTCTTATAATCCCCCTCCTCACCATCATAACAGGAGGCCTAACATTTCAATTTCTGGGGAGAGGGAGGGAATTGGGGCACAGGAGGATAGCATCACCTTCTCCCAACTCCCCAGCTCTCAGGAAACAGCTCACACAAAGGCCCCTCCCTCTCTGCCCAGGGCTGCTGCCACCCCCTCCAAAAGGCAGGGTCAGAGGACGGAAGCCGGTTTATCTGCTGGAAACCCTGTAGGTAATAGAGGAAAGGAGAGCAGCCGGGGGAGGCCAGATGGGGCAAAGATGGAGAAGTAAGACTGGAGAGCCATGCAAGATGAGGGAAAGATGGCTACTGTACCCCAGCTACTCTACCCCATATTCCAAACACCAGGTCAAGCAGCAGTCCTGGGAGTCTTACTGCATAAGCTAAGGGCCCACTACAGAAGCCACAAGTCAAATGAAGCCCTGTTTGAAAGCCAAGGTGGGAAACGTGGCCCTTGGGCCTTTCTGGGGGGTTTGCTTAGAGCAGCACATGCCCCTTTCAAGCAGCATTTTCAAATGTCTCTAAGAATGGGAGGTTGCCCATTTCTCTCACCTTTCAGAAGACACTCATTGTTGTTGTGGGGGGGGGGTGTTGTGGTCCCAGGAAGGTCATAGGCTCAGGGGTAACCATTACGTGTTTTCCAGAGGAAACCTCCTCTTGGGGAATGTGATCACCGGGAGGAGGCAATCTTGGGGAGAACCGCATAGGAATAGGTGTTTCGCTGAGGGATTTTTCTTAAGGATGACCCCTCAAAAGAGAAGAGCCCAGTCGGCATCTCCTGCTTTAAGCCTCTACCAGGGGAGCCAGCTGGCCATTAACGCTGCTGCTTCTGGGCTATCAGCTGCTGCTCAGTCCAGTCGCAGGCAGGATTTCAAGTAACAAACTGGCTGAGGGCCAGTCAGGAATGTCTCTCCGTGGCCAAGATGCAGAATCCACAGCATTTTTGTCAAAAAATCAGGAGATGGCCAAGGTCTCATGCCAGGGGGACATGTCTGACTTTCCAATATCATGTGCATGGCGAAGGCCACGCCCCCTGACCTGGTCTCTTCAGCTGATGGAACCATTGCCTGATTTTAGCTGGTCTGTTATTACTCACAGTAGCTGAACAGGACCCCGGCACCCACGGAGCAAAACACTGGCAAGGGTATAGAAGGCAACACTGTCTTTGGTGAGACACCAGAGATACACACCCGGCACTTTGGTTTAAAAACAAACAAACTCTTTAAAAGCCCCAGGGGGAAATCCCGTGTAGGTGGTGGCTTCCCTTGCTAGAGACCCATGAGCAGGAGGTGGTAACCTTTGCTAGCTGAACTAGATGGATACATGGAAATGATTTCCTTACAAGAGGCTGGAAAAGGAAATAAATTACTTTGCCCCTGAGATAAGTGATGACCCTGTGGTTTTACATTTCACTAAAGAACATTTTCAGAGACAAGGTTGACAAAGTAGTCAGAAATTAAAATGACAGATCCCCGGATTTGACTAGAAGACAGCCTCTTCTCTTATGCCCGACTCCCCATTTAAATATGAAAATGCTTCTTCTGGCAGGGGGGAAAGGAGTTGGAATCAGAATAGGTCGACGTGTAATCATACATATTTCTTATGTTTGCAGCCTGAGCACTGCAATATGATTCAAAATAAAAAGTTTTTTAAAAAACGATACCAAGTTTTTTTCTTTCTGCTTTTGATTAGGAGAGTGAGCTGTTCAGAGTAAGGGTAGAGTTCAGGGCAGAGTTGTCTGACTTCCCCGGAGGTAACATGATTTTACTTAAGATTATTTCTGACACTTCAGACAGTAGGCAGGTCAGGAGAAGCTGAAACCAGCAACCCTCAAGATGTAAATGTGGCCCTCTGGTTTCCAAGGATCGTCAATGATTCTCTGGTGCTCCCTGCAGAGCCGCGTGGCCCTCTAAATACCTATTCCCAGCCAAGTAAGTGACAACCAAGTCCAAACTTGGTGGAAGATGGGGGAAGAAGCCAAGGGAGCTCTGAGTGGGGCCTGAAGCATCAGGAAGTGCTGGATGACAGGTCTGGTTGCATCTTCTCTAGCTGGTATCTAAGGTAGGAGCGTCACCTTGGGTCCCAGCCTCCTGGCAGCTACGGAAGGTCCAGCAGGGTATGTTCCTCAAAGAGTTTTTGGGTGACCTGGTAGACCTGGCAGATGAAGGGCATGGCTTCATTGAGCATCTCCACAGCCTCCTCGGGGGTGCCCACATTCATGGTCTCTAGGAAGGCGCTGCGGCTGGGCAGCGTGCAGAAGGCCATGGTGACGGCTTTCCGGATGATCCAGGGGTGGTAGGAGGCCAGGGTGCTGTTGTAGGAGTCCGTGCAGAGGACTGAGGTCTTGCAGTCCTCCTGGCTAGTCCGGAGCCCCTCCAGGAACATCTGCAGCCAGTGCAGGGCCCTGTGCAGGCGGAGGATAGTGCGGCAGCCAGAGTCGGCGTGGTCAGAGCGCTTCTGGAAGTCCACCAGTTTGTTGTCCATCTCGTATTGCACCATGCCCTGAAGGCTGGAGTAATTTTCCTTCTGGTCACTGCTGCGGAACCTCTCCATGATCTGGATTTTGGTCATTACGTCCTTTGAGATGAAGGAGAAGATAGTGCCGAGCTTGTTCAGGAACCTACATTTTCAAGACCAAACAAAGTGTCATTGGGCGGGGGGAGCCTGCCGCGGCCATTCTCTGAAAGGGGGCCCCAGCTCCGCCCTCTGGGGAAAGATGCCACATCCTGGCCTGGTGGGAGTAATGAGGCCAAAGGTCTGATCCCAGGGGAATTTCCCCAGGGCAGATTGCGACAGAAACATGAATCAGCTGAAGCAATCAGGGAGGGTGTGGACTGAAGTGAAGCCGGCATTCTGGTTCTCAGGGGGAGGGTCACCACCACTAATAATGGGAAGGCCTAAGTTCTCCAGTAAAATGCTACTTGCATAATCAAAAGAGCATAGCCACCATGCAGCTGCTTCCCTTTCCCAGCGACTGCAGAGAGGGCCAGGTATAGCTCTGGTGGCCAAAGAGGGTATCGCTGGGATAACAGGGTGACATCTCCTCAGTGCAGATCCTGTACCAACCCTTGGTGCCCCAACCGTATCCCCCAGGTGGCTAATGTGCCAGGAGGGCATCTCCTGCTTCAAGCCTCTACCAGGGGAGCCAGCTGGCCATTAACGCTGCTGCTACTGGGCTATCAGCTGCTGCTCAGTCCAGTCGCAGGCAGGATTTCAAGTAATAACCTGGCTGAGGGCCAGCCAGGAATGTCTCTCCGTGGCCAAGATGCGGAATCCACAGCATTTTTGTCAAAAAATCAGGACATGGCCAAGGTCTCATGCCAGGGGGACATGTCTGACTTTCCAATATCATGTAGACCCGAGGGGCCAATGGGAGAATCCAGTCACTGGTGCCTGTAAAATGCTTGTAAGGAATGTGGACTTATGGAAGGTGAAACTGCTGTCTAGCAAAGCCTGCTCCACTCTGTGCGGCCCTGTGCCCACCCCATCACGCGCTGATTGACCCCTCACACCCTTATCCTAGATGCCTCCTCACACAATTCTCTTCCCATACATGGTGTCTGACACTCAGGCACAGCCCAGCCTCCCACAAGTTGTTGGACATTCATTTGCACTCTCCTCTTCACTCACACAAAAGGGAGAATAATAATAATGATGATAATGATAGCTCACATTTATATAACACTCTGTGCCAGGCACTGCACTGATCATCCCAACAACCCTGGGAGGTAGGTGCTATTACTATGCCCATTTTACAGATGAGGAAACAGAGGCAAACAGAGTTGCCCACGGCCACACGGCCACACTAAGAGTCTGAGGCTGGATTTGAACTCAAGTCTTCCTGATTCCAGGCCTGAAGTGCCATCTAGGAGCTCCCACCAGTGTGAGCTCTCCCTGGCACTCTGTTTTGTTTTGTTTTTGGTTAGGCAGTGGGGTTAAGTGACTTGCCCAGGGTCACACAGCTAGTAAGTGTCAAGTGTTTGGTCTGAGGCCAGATTTGAACTCAGGTCCTGTTGCCTTCAGGGCCGGTGCTCTATCTACTGCGCCACCTAGCTGCCCCTTTTGTTTTTTGTTTTGTTTTGAAATTTAACAGTTTTTTTTTAATTTTTAGGCAATTGGGGTTAAGTGACTTGCCCAGGGTCACACAGCTAATAAGTGTCAAGTGCTTGGTCTGAGGCCGGATTTGAACTCAGGTCCTCCTGCCTTCAGGGCTGGTGCTCTATCCACTGCACCACCCAGCTGTCCCTTTCGTTTTTTGTTTTGTTTTGAAATTTAACAGGTTTTTTTTGTTTTTTTTGCAATTGGGGTTAAGTGACTTGCCCAGGGTCACACAGCTAGTAAGTGTTATGTGTCTGAGGCCAGATTTGAACTCAGGTCCTCCTGCCTTCAGGGCCGGTGCTCTATCCACTGTGCCACCTAGCTGCCCCTCTCCCCGGCACTCTGGCCAAAGCCCTTGGGATCCACAGCATGGCCCCGGCACTCTCACCTGACAAGCCCTTTCCAGCCAGTGATGTAAGGGTCCATGAGGACCTCCTCCTTCTCGTTGAGACATTGCTTGAAACTGACCAGCACTAACTTCAGGTTAAATTCGGCCTGCTCATCAGCCATGGTCCGCCACAACCTGAAACACACAGAAGGTCCCCGAACAATCAGGGCGCGTGTGTCTGCGTCGGAGGACTGGTTGGAATGGCAGACCTGATGTAACGAGGCGTCTTTCTCAACACTGGCTCCTATTCACCCAAGTTGCTGCAGGCTAGAAGTGGCCTATCAAAGCAGAGTGGGGCTCCCAAGAGACCTTGGTAAACACAGCTGGCTCACTGAGTCTACAAACCTGCCAGGAGTCAGTGACTGGACAAGTCTGAGACGGGAGAGGCCAACCCGGAAGACGGGCCCTGCCCTGGAGTCTCCCGGGTACACTGGATTCTTTGGTAGCCCCATCTTTCCATCCTGGACCCAAGCCCAACCTCCCAGGCAGAGCAGGAGACAGAACAGAAATTATTCAGATGAGAAAAGGCAGGAAGGAGAGGAGGGAGGCTACCCTTCATGTTACAGCTATAAGCCTCCCACAGATCTAAGATCTGTTTGCAGTGCTCTAGGTTGTTAGCTGTGGGTGGCACCTATGTCCCCAGACCACGGGCTCTTTAAAGGAAGATCACATCTTATGCTTTTGTGTCTCCCTGTGCACCCAGCATGGTCCAGAACACAGACTTGGCATTCAGCATGACCCTCAATGGCTGCCAGCATGATCAAAATCAACAAGGGGGGATGGGAATAGATTTAGGAACGGGGATCGAAGAGTTGAGGATCCCAAGACTCGAAGATGACTGAGGGTGGCCAATGGAAGATCATGATTCTGGGAATTAGGACACCTCATTCCCTCTTGGTCGTTGACTCTGCATCTCAGTTCCTTTATTTGGAAAATGAAAGGGCTGGATAGGATGATCCACAAGGTCCCTTCCAACTCTGACATTCTATTATCTAAAGCCTCTTCCACCTCAGATGGTCTATCAGTCAATGACAGATCAATTTATTGTTTAAATAGCCTCATGCTTTCTTATGACTGAGAATGAAAACAGCAGCAAGCAGGAAAATGCTGTTGGACTTTTTAATGATCTTTGGCTCCACGGTCTCCTATGTAATACTGAGAAAAGAGGAAACTAAATGGTTTTGAGCAGGCTGAACAGCTGAGGATGGACGGGCCTGGCTCAGCTTCTGAAAGGTAAGGCCGATAGGCCCACCGGATATCACTAGTACTTTGCTATGTTTACACTTGCTGTAAACCATTTGTCAGAGCTTCAAGGTCAGGGATGAGGAACAGAGCAGAAAGAAGGAAGACAGCGGGGAGGAAGGGTGTAAGAACAGCCCAAGAAACAGAGGCTCTTAGAGAGCAGTGGTCCAGGGTTCGATTGTAAATATGCTGGCCCCCAGTTCCCATTCCACTTCATTTAGCATGTCTATTGAACACTTACCACAAGCAGAAATAAATTTCAGAGCAGCAGAGTCTGACTCAGCACAGAGCAAGCCAGAGAAGTTCCCTCTGTCCCCTGCATGGAAGGAAGCAGACCCAACCACAGTGATACAGCAGTGCCATACATAACAGGGTCAGATGGGGAAGGTCAAAAGGGAGGGGATCCCAGGGTCTTACTCCTGGTTCTTCTGTCACTGCCTTCAGGTCCTAAAGTCACATCCTTGAAAAGAAAACACAAGAGTTGCAGAATGTCAGGCCGGGACCCCTTCGCCCTGTTCAGGTGCATAAAACACCTACATTACAGAAGAAACCATACATGTATATAAACATAAATATTTATACGTATTTATTTATATTATATGTTATATTTATATTATATATTTAGAGTATGTATTATATATATTTATAAACATAATATATATCTATATACACTATATATAAAAATACACATTCAGCACAAGTACAACATAAATGCAGTTCTCAAGATGTTAAAGTTTACTAAGCCCCTCGATTTCAAAGTCAGGATAAAAGAGGATCGGGAGGTTGAGAAGGAGTCCATCTAGTCCCACACGCTCTGACAAATGAGGAAACTGAGGCCCAGAGAAGGCAGCGAGTCAAGCACGGGGTGGTCAGGGCAGGGACCGGAGCCCCGGATACCCGGGACCGTGACTCGGGGCCCAGGGCCCCTTCCCCCTCAGCGCTGGGGGAGCTGAGGGCGGGGACTCGTGACCTTTGACCCCCACACCCGGGGCTCTTGGTCTAGTCAAAGGCCAGGGTCTCTCCCCAGCACCCCTAACACCCGCCTACAGCTCCCCGACCCCGGGCATCCCAGAGCAGGCCCCGCCCCAGGCCCATCTCCCCGGCCTCACCTGCACCTTACTCACCTGACGTTTCCGCAAGACTGCATGTTCTTGGGGGCCTGTCCTCAATCTTCTCCAATCATCGCCAAGATCCGTTCCCAAGTCCCCGCCCCAGCTTGATTGACTGGGACAGAATCCAATGGAGAGCCAGCAGAGAGCCCCGGTCCAGGAGGGCAGGTCCAGGGCTCAGGGAGGCCGGCTCATAGGCTGGATTTGCGCCTGCGCGACGGTTTCGACTCTTTGCCGCTGTCTCCGCCCCTCGCGCAGGCGCGGTGCTTTGGGACTCGCTGTGAGTACGGAAGCCTGTGCGGCTTGGCTCGTGGAGGGCTGAGGTGGGGAGAGGGAAACACTGGGGGCCTTCACCGCGGGGGTGGGGAGAGGAGGGCCGGCCGATTTCCCACGGAGCCTGGAAGTCTCCCTCTCCGACCTGCCCGCCTCTCCCACCGCTCCCCTGCTCAGGGTCAGCCTTCCTGGGGTGGGCGGCCACGAGCGCCATCCAGACTGGCCCGCTGGGATGCGGGCGAGTGACGTCACCCCGGGCGAGCAGCTACTCCGAAGAGGGGGGAAAGGGGGAGGGGCGTCCTTGCTGGAGAGCCCGGGGTCGGCCTTGGGGGTCTCCCGGCAGAGCCTTGGCTCACAATGTGGAGATGCAGGGGAGCCCAGGGAGACGCCATGCTGGGACCGTAGACCTTAGGGCTAGAAGGGACCTTGTTCTCGTTCATCTTTCTCTTCCTCCCCCACTTAACAAGTGAGGAAACTGAGTCCCCGAGAGGTTGTGGACCTTGCTCAAGGTCAGCGAGTCAGGGGTCAGAGCAGGGACTAGAGACCCATCTCCTGGCTCAGAGAATGACTTACCTAGAGTCACACAAGTACTAAGTAGCAGAGCCAAGATTCGAACCTGGACCCCTTGGCTCCAAATCCTGTGCTCTTTTTATGATAACACATTGCTTTATGTATGATTTATCGAATCTCTTACGAGAAGTAAGTGGCTTCTGCAGCTGACACTCCTAAGCCACACAGCCTGGAAGGAGCAGCTAGGCTGCAATTCAAAAGATGGCTATTAAATTTTTTTTTAAATCGTTTTTGGAGGCAGAACACCCTTAACTACTAGTAGTAGTTCTTATTTCCTGTAGCCCTAACTCTCTGCTACAGTGATGCTTTTTGTACAACAACCTTGTAAAGAGGCAGTGTGATGTACTGGGAAGAAAACTGGATTTGGAAGTAAGCTCAAAGAGTTGGCAGGGTCCTCAAAAGGGATCTGGTCCAGCCCATACCATATTCAGAAGACTTGTGCTCTACTACTGGATTATCTGTGTGGCTATGGGTGAGTTATTTAACTCCCATGGCCCTTAATTTTCCCTTCTCTAAAATAAAGGGGTGTGGACTAGATGATTTCCAAGGTTCCTTCCATCTGTAAATCCTCTGAGGTAGCTGGGCAGTACAATTTTGATTATCCCTATTTTACAGATGAAGAAAGTGAGGTCATGTGATTTAGGATCTAGAACTCAGGTCTCCTGACCCAAGTCCAGATTAAGATAGTGGTAGTGGCATCATCACCAGGGTTTCCTAGCATGCTTTACCTTCCAGAGACCTCTAGTATATTGTTGTGTTAGTAGGGTAAGACTTAGACCACCAGTATTTCAGACTGCTTTGGCATAGAGCTAATAACCAGAGCTGAGGAAACCTTGCCCAGTTTTTTTTTGTTTGTTTGCTTTTTTGTGGGGGGGGGGGTGGGGGATGTCTCTGTTTCAGCTCCTGCTTCATAGTTATTGTAAAAAATTACAGGCTTCTGTGTTGGACCCTTTTCCTTTTAGAAGTTAGGACATCCTGACAAACGATACCTGTGTGATCTCAAAGGACCCGTGCTTTGTGGGCACTGCTCTATGGTGTCCCGGATCTAGCCTGATGACGTACTGAGAACTTGTTCACTCAAGATGCCAGAGATTAAAGTCACTCCCTTGGGTAAGTTAAAAGAAGTTAAGTTTGATTAAAAAAAAAAAGTTTTCCAGATGAAAATAACATCAAGTCAACAAAACTTTATAGTAATGAACTTGGAAGCTGGAATATTATCTGTAAGAGAAAACATCGGTCACAGCTTAGCTCTTTGTTCTGTCCTCGGTGCCTGTCAAGCCCCTTTCCATGCCCACTGATGGAGGGAAGCCGTGTATGGTACAGCTATCCAGGGGGGGTCCCACTGTTAATGTTCCTGGGTGGGCAGAAGGCTGTCTTTCTGAATTATGTTTTCCTTTGGCTCATGGTAAAAGGAATTCGCCTTCCTTCAGGACAGACACAGTTGGCATTGTGGGGAATTAGCCCACAAGTATGTAGAATAGTGAGAGAGAATTCATTTTGGGGGTTAAACATCTTGGGACAGATTATTCAGAGGAGAGAGGAATGAATGGTTGGGAGATGGAAGAATCAGAGAAGACTTCCTGGTGGAGGTAGTAGGATGTGAATTGGGGATTGAAGGGGGACTGGATTTGTTGAGAAGATGGGGAGGCCATGTCAATGTGGGAGAATGGGAAAGTATGTTCTGGAGCAGGGCAGTGGGCTGGAGAGCAGGGGGAGGCAAGGGAGTGAGTTCTGCTCTGGTTTGGCTGGAGCAGAGAACTTGTGAGGGACAGTGGATGCTTGACTCCCCGTTCTTTTGGGAGGAGGTGAGAGCATGGGCCTCGATCCTAGTAACAACATCACGGTCTGTCTTTGGGAGAGGAGGCCTTACGCAGAGTCAAGGGAATTGGTGTGGTTCAGGCCCCACAGCATGCCACCAGGGGGCACTCACCACCAAGTTTCCAGGAGTGGACCAGAACATCCAGCTTGAGGGTTCAGGGGGGTTTTTGGTGGAGAGCAGAGGCCTCCTGCAGTGTGACTTCTCTGAGACACAGTCCTGTAAACAGAAGTGTTGTTAACGCTTAAGGGTGTTTGGCCTCTGAGGCCCCTCCAGATGTTACTGATGTGGAGTGTTGGGCCTTTGAATAGGAAGATGCTGTGCCTGTTCTCAGGACTGTTTCTGAGCTCCCATTGATCATAGCCATGTAGTCTTCTTCCTTGTCTAAAGCTGGGTGCTGGGGGAGATACGGAGGCCAGAGGAGACCCTGGTGGAGCTCACAGTCTGCTGGGAAAATGCCCGGGAGCCCTGTGCCCTGTCAGGTCCTCCTTGGCTTCTGCTGTCGGTGACAGCGGCGGAAAAGGCAGAAGACAGAGTCCCCGTGGTAGATTGTCTGTCATCATTCACTTGGCTGGGGCTGGTTTGAAACACGAGCCCCTTGTCCCGTGACCAGTGAGGGAGAGGGCGTGCTCCTGGAAGAAAGGAGCCCAGCCGGTCCTCACCTGCTTACTGTCAGTGAGACTGGACGACAAATGGGATTGGAGCTGGGCGCGGGGGCAGCAGCTGGCAGAGTGTATCCAAAGGCGACAAGAAGCCTCAAAGGGCAGGTAAACCTTTGGTGCATAAGAGCCTTTGATATGGGGCTAGCAGTGAAAGCCAGTTGTGCTGCAGCATCAGAGGCGCAGGCTGGGGAAGAGAGTACATTCTAAGGAGAACTTAGAAAGCCCCTCCAAGGCAATCAACAGTCAGGGGCTTTAGAGGAGAGGTGTGCAGAGCAGGGGACGGTGAAACATATTTGGGAGAACATGATTAAAGATGAAAAATGAAAGGCCATACACAGAAGCCTCACACTAAAATGCCCTTTTTTTTTTCTTTTCAAAAAGAATTATTGGTAGCTTTTGATTTTAAAGTTGCTTCCATGTGTATGTACCTCCGCTCCTTAGGCAGATAATGGTGCAGCGGATAGAACACTGTGCCTGGAGTCAGTAAGACCTGAATTCACATCTGATCTCAGACACTGAGAAGCTGGGTGACCCTGGGCAAGTCACTTACCCTCTGCCTGCCTCAGTTTCCTCAACTGTAAAATGGGGGTGATAACACCACCTGTCTGCCAGGGTTGTTGTGAGGATCAAATGAGATATTTGTAAAGCACTTAGCACAGTGCCTGGCACATGCTAATGAGCACAGAAATGCTTATTCCATTCTCCTTTTCCCTTATTCCCAAAGAGTCTTCTTCTGTAACAAAACAAACAAACAAACAAACAAACAAACGAACAAAAACAGTTAACACCAACTTGGGACCACATCTGATGGTATTTTTAAAATTCCACATACATTTCCTCCTACCAGTCAAACAGAGAGAAGAAGAGGTGTTATTTCATCATCTCTTCTCTGGACCCAAGACTGATCGTTATAATCACATAACATTTGGACTTATTTTATTGTTCTTTTCGTTTGCTGTTTTTTTCCTAGACGTGTCTACTGTTTTCCTGGTTCTGCTTACTTTACTCTGCATTAATTCATACAGGTCTTTCCCTGCTTCTCTGATTTTCACGTTTGTCATTTCTTATACTTCAGTAGTATTTCTTGACATTCACATACCACAGTTCAATCAGCCTCCATTTGATGGCCACCAGTTGTTTCCAGTTTTTTTGCCACCACAAAAAGTGGTGCTATGAATATTTTGGCAAATGTGGCACATTTCTTTCTTTGCTTGGCTTCTTTTGTGGTATTTGCCTTCTAGTGGGATTTCATGAATGCTTTCTTCAAAGTGTAGTTACAGGGGTGTAAGGTCACATCCTTTGGATTTATTCTGTGAAGTTTGGATCCAGTCAAAGGGGCTGCCCTCGAGGTTGCAAGTTCCCCAACCCTGGAGCTGTAATATATGGTGAACACCAATAATATCGTGGCAATGGCAGAAGATTATAGGAAGTAATACTTCTTAAAATGTTGAGAAGCAATAGAAAGAAAAAAATTTTACAAAATGTGGAACAAAGACCCAACACTAAGCCAGATTATCCCAAGGGCATTTAAGGATGAAACTGGATGGAAAATGAGATAGACCAATAATTGAAAAGCTCTGTAAAGATTTACATAACAAACTTTTTTTAATCTGGCCATGGAGCCATTGCATTTGAACTCAGAGTCAGTCTGTGGCACTAATTATAAAAGGAAGTCGAAATGGCACCAGAGAAAACAAAGCTGGAATAAACAGTCACTAAACAAAGTATACAAAGATGAGGTCGACACAGGAAATGACATGATTTTGAGGGGCATCTGGAAGGAGAGAGGACACCAAATACCAGGAAAAAATGCAGACCGTATTATTACTGGGAAAAAAGGCAAATTAAAAATTATGACTTTTTCCCATCCCTACAGAAATCTTGATAAGAGTATTCCATCCATACCGATGAAGGTTTAAGAAGGAAACAGGCAGGTTTTTATAAATGATATTCTATAGCAGATCACATTTCTGTAGTCACACAATTGACTGAAAGGTATAGAGAATGTAAGATCCCAGGATCTTTATCATTTGTGGATGGTTTTTAAAAAGTATATGATTTGAGAGAGCAAATCTGCTGCCTCTAATGAGCTCTGTACTCGTGTTAATGTCAAAATTGTGTACGATTCATTGAAGGAAGAAACAGCAAAGATAATTTTGGTCTGTGACCCTCCAGTTACCATTTCAGATGGGAAATATGCTCACCTAAGGCCCTTGCTGCTCTTCCAGGGAATGTCCAGTGCAGAACCCTCTTGGAAGGAAGAGTCTTTTCTCTTCTCTCCGTCTCTTGCCCTCATGCTAGGAGACTTCAGTACTCACCCTTCCCTGTGCTTCAGGCTTCTCAGATCCCATGACCTACTTCTCTACACCACCTCAACTACACTCAGAGATGGTCACACCCTTGACCTTGATCACTCACTTAACTCCAAAATTTCCATATCTGATCATGATCTTTTTATCATGTCATTTTTCCTTATGCCTTATGCCCCTTAACCCTTTTCCCTGACCTCCATTCCTTCCACCCCTCACTTCTCTCCCAGGCCATCATCCTTACACTGACTACATTTTCTTCTCTTCCTTATCTTGGTGCCTTGATATGCTGGCCTTTGCTTCCTTGTCCTGTCATTTATCACTCCTTGCCAAGTGCTAAACCTGAATTATTCCTGCTACTCACCTTCGTTGTTCCTGGGTTGTTCCTATCTACATACTACATATGATAAACAGAGCTAAATGAAATCATGAAACTGCTGACTCAGCTCAGTAGAAAGTTATGTATCTCTCTGATCTCTCTTTCATTCTTTCTTTCTTTTTTTTGTCTTTAACAGGTTTTATTTTTTTCCCAAGTAAATATGTCCCTCCTACTAACCCTACTGCCCCCATTAAATATATATATATTTATATACAGAGATATGTATATACACACACACACACACATATATTTAAATCCCCCAAATAAATCCCTCACTATAGCTACCTAGTCTGGCACAATAAATTTGCACATTAGCCATGTCTGAAAATGTATGTCTCTTTTTGCATTTTAAGTTTATCACTTCTCTATCAGGAAGTGAGTGGCATATTTTATCTTCATCCTTTTGTATTGGTAGCTTATTATTGTTGATCAGAGTTCTTAGTCTTTCAAAGTTGTATTTCTCTATAATGTCCTCATTGAATAAATTATCTTCCCAATTCTGCTGTCTTTGCTCTGCATCAGTTGATAAAGTTCTTCCCCAGTTCCTCTGAAATTGTGTATTCATTTCTTGTGGCACGATAAAATCCCATTACATTCATATACCACAATTTGTTTAGCCACTTCCCCAATAGGAGCCTTAATTTCGAGTTTGAGGATACACTAAATAGAGCTTCTGTAAGTGTTATTTGTACATATGGCTCCTTTTCTTCTTTCTTTTATCTCTTTTAGTGATTCAGTGGGTGAAAGAATATGCACATTTTTTTTTGGTAACTTTCAGGGTGTCATTCCGAACAACTTTCCAGAATAGCTGGACCAATTCACAACTTCACCAACAATGTACTAGTATAACTGTTGTCCTGTAACTCCTATAACTTTTGACATTTTCATTCCCTCATCTTGGCCAGTCTGAGGTAGAATCCTCAAAATTACTTTAATCTGCATTTCTCTAATTGTTAGTGAGTGAGGGTATTTTTCATATGATTGTAAATAATTTTAATTTCATCTTTTGCAACCTGCCTTTTCATGTCCTTTGACTATTTATTTCTTGGCTTTTAGTCTTCTAAATTTGCATTGTTTCCTTATACAGCGTGTCCCAAAAGGTTTAAAACTGCACTAAGCCTTTTGGGACATGCTGTGTGTCTTGGAAATGAGATCTGTATCAGAGACACTTGTTGCAAAGATGCTGCAGAGGTGACATGACAGGCCTTGGCACCATATTGGATATGGAGAGTGAGAGAGAGTGAGGAGTGCAGAATGACTCTTGGGTTGTGAGCCCAAGGGACTGGGAGGATGGTGCCATCCTCTGTAGTTAGAGGAAAGGTAGAAGAGGAGAAGGTTTAGGCGGAAGGATCACGAGGTCGGTTTTGGACATGTTGAGGTTAAGATGTCCACTGGAAATCCACTTTGGGACATCCTGTAGGCACATGGAGATATAAGACTGCAGGTCAAGAGAGAGGCTGGATAAGTAGATTTAAGAATCCTCTGCAGAGAGATGGTATTCTTTCTCAGTCTTTGCTAGTTTTTCGTGCCTTGTCCACTAAATGTAGCTGTCCTGGGCCCCATTCTTTGTTGACTCTATGCTGCCTCACTTGGTGATCTCATCAGTTCCCAAACGTTCAAGGATCATCTCCATGCAGAAGATTCTCAGCGCTATACATCTCAGCCCTAACCTATCATGTGACCTCTAGTCTCATTTCCCCGACTTGCCCTCTTGAATCAAATACTCCGTAGACATCTCAAGCTCTGCCTGTCCAGACGTTTTGTTTCTGTGCCTCCTCCCTGCCCCTCACTCTCTCCCTTCTTTTGCACTTGCTGTTACTGTTGGAGACGTGACCGTTCTCCCAGTCGCCCTGGCTCACCACTTGAGCGTCCTCACTCTCACTACTATGTGGTGTGTGGCCAGGCTTTGTCAGTTCTGTCTAAACGCCATTTCTTGTACACATCCCTTTCTCTCTGTGTATTTAGTCACAGCCTTTTTGGGCCCTCATCACCTTTTGCAGTAACCTTCTGTCTGGCCTCTCTGCCTCATCTGGAGATCATTCCATACTCCACTCTCCATGGGAAGCTGGGGTAGCTCCCTGTCACCCTCCACAATCCTTCACTCAGTGTTAAAGCCCTTCGCAACCTGGCTTGTCCAGTCTTTTAGGACCGGCTGTTCTCCCTACCTGCAATTGTTTGCCCCCTCATTTAGGGCTTCTAGTTTTCCTGGCTTCCTGCAGGAGGCCTTTCCCAGTGACCCCTTTCACATGACCTCCATCTACTCTCTGTATTTTTTGTGTACCTACTTACTTACATGTTGTCTCCCTCATTTGAATGTCTTCTCCTAGAGGGCAGGGGTTGATGTTTGTCTCTGTATCCTCAACACTTAGCATAATGCCTGGTGCGTGATAGACTCCATCAAGGTTTCTTAGCCTGTGGTCCATGGAACTTGTTTGGGAAAAATACTACATCTTTATTTTCACTCACATCCAACTGAAAGTTAGCATTTTCTTCAGTTCTTTAAAAATATTATTCTGTAGAGGAGTCCATAGGCTTCATTGGCCTGCCAGAGGGCATCTATGACCCAGCCAAGTTGAAGCACCTCGAATGGTGAGACCCCCTAGGTGCTCTTGTTTATGGGTGCATCCAAACCCAGAATGTTGCAGAGCCTCCTAAAAGAGATTCCTAGTCACCCAAGCATTCAGCTGAGCTGTCCACATGGGAAGAAAACAAATGAAGAATTCACTATCTGCAATCTGGGTTCTGACTCGGAGACGCAGTTGGCTAGAGAACCCGCAGAACTGGCCCATCAACCCATAGATCTTGAACAAGACAAGGGTTTGTTTGGTTGGTTTTTAAAATTTTTTAAAATTCAGAACCTTGTAAACACCCAATAAAATGGGCTTTGTAGAACAGAAAGAAGATTGTACCTGAAACTGAGTCCCTTTTCTGTACCTTGCTTTCCTTTTACATGTATACAATTCAGCACGTGACACTTGAAGATTGTCTTGCTTCTTGGTGTTTCCTTCTGGCCTTCTGTCTTTTTCTGTGCTTTTAAAAAATGCTTGAGGAACCCTCTTTTTTCCCCACCAAAAAACCCTACAACCCTTTCCCCCAAAACAAAATATTTGTAGCAAATATGCATCATCAAGCAACCTCCATTGTCTCTGTCTGAAATGTCTGTTTCTTTTTTTTAATTTATTTTGATTTATCTACAATCACTTCCTTAAGCTTTTGAGTTTCAAATTTTTCTCCCCTTCCCTCCCTCCCTGCCTCCCTCCCTCCCTCCCTAAGATGGTGCACAATCTGATATAGGCTTTACATATACTTTCCTATTAAACATATTTTCACATTGGTCATGTAAAGAGGAATTAGAACTAATAGAAGGAACCACAAGAAAGAGGAAACAAAACAAAATAGAAGAAAAAAAAGAGCAATTAGTGTGCTTCGATCTGCATTCAAACTCCATAGTTCTTTCTCTGGATGTGGATAGCACTTTCCATCATGAGACCTTTGGAGATGTCTTAGATCCTTGCATTGCTGAGAAGGGCTAAGTCTGTCAAAGTTAGTCATTGCACAGTGTGGCTGTTACTGTGTACAACATTCTCCTGGTTCTGCCCACTTTACTCAGTGTCAGTCCATACAAGTCTTTCCAGGTTTTTCTGAAGTCTGCCTGGTCATCATTTCTTATAGTACAATAGTACTCCATTACATTGATATATCACAATTTGTTCAGCCATTCCCCAATTGATGGGCATCCTCTCAATTTCCAGTTCTTTGCCACCACAAATATTTTTGTACATGTGGGTCCTTTTCCCATTTGTATGATCTCTCTGGGATATAGCCCTAGAAGTGGTATTGCTGGGTCAAAGGGTATGCACATTTTTATAGCCCTTTGGGCATAGTTCCAAATTGCTCTCCAAAATGGTTGGATCCTTTCACAACCCCACCAACAATGCATTAATGTTCCAATTTTCCCACATCATCTCCAACATTTATCATTTTCCTGTTTTGTCATGTTGGCCAATCTGGTAGGTGTGATGTGGTACCTCAGAGTTGTTTTGATTTGTATCTCTCTAATCAATAGTGATTTAGAGTATTTTTTCATATGACTATAGATAGCTTTAATTTCTTCCTCTGAAAACTGCCTGTTCATATCCTTTGACCATTTGTCAATTGGGGAATGACTTATATTTTTATAAATTTGACTCGGTTCTCTATATATTTTAGAAATGAGGCCCTTATCAGAGACACTGGTTGTAAAAATTCTTTCCCAGTTTTAAATATCTGTTTCATTCTGCACCTCAAGGCCATCCCATCGCCTCTCATCAGGAGGCGCCTTATGTGTGCTGGGAATCGTGGGTGGTGATTTCTTTGAACAGACACTTTGGATGGGCCGCATTTGAACAGGAGGAGAGTGGGCCGGATGGCCTTTGGGAAATTACAGAGTGCTTTTAGTGGCCACCAAACAACTTTCTGAAGCATCGGCCCATCTTTCTAGTGTTAACAGTTGTCAGGAGATGCTGTGTTTATTAAAAGTGCTAGGCATTGGGTGATAGATGCAGAAGTGAGATAGGCCCTGACCTGTAGAAACTTATGTTCTACTGGGATGATAGATGCTCGCAGAAAAATAAGATCTGGGCGTGTACAAAATGAATGCGTAATAATTTGGAAGGAAGCTCTCACTGGGGGAATCAGGAGTGGTCTCTTGAAGGAGATGGCATTTAAGCTGAGCCTTAATGGGAGCTAATAGTTCCAAGGGGCAGAGGTCAGGAGGGAAAGAAGACCAGGTATAGGGACAGCATGTGCAAAGGCACAGAGGTGGGAGATTGGATGTTGTATATGGGAAACTTCACATCGGTCATTGTGGTTGGAGTTCGGTTGGGGAAATAATGGGCAGTCAGCTTGGAAGGTTTGGGTAGAACCCGATTGTGGAGGGCTCTAAGTGCCAGGCATAGGGGAGATATGTTATATTCTAGAGGTAAGCGGGGGGGAGTGACTTGATAAGGTCTGTCCTAAGAACGTCACTTGGTCAGAGTGTTACTTGTTGACCGACTGAGGAAAAGCAGGGGGACAAGCGCCTGCACTTAGGCAAGGTGGGATGCCGTGAGCAGGAGCCACGATGAGGTGTGGAGGAAGTGGAGCCAAGGAGACTTAGCGCCCGGTGGGAGGGAATGAACAGGGTGAGTTCAGGATGACCCCATAGCTGCAAACAAGGTGAATGTCAGAATGGCAGTAGAGACAGGGGGGCTGGGAGCAGGGGGTTTGGGGAATAGATGATGAGTCCAGTTTCAGACTTGTTGAATTTGAGATGATAGGGAGGTGGGGAAGTCTGGGAGGAAGTTGGAGATCCAGGCTGCGAGCTTATTAGGGAGGCAGTGTGGTACAGTGGGAAGGGTCCTGACTCCAGAGGCTGGGGACCTTGCTCTGAAGCTTGCTTCTCTGTGTGCTGAGTCCAGTCATTTAACTTTACTGGGCAGGCCTCAAGTTCTTTATCTGTAAAAGGAGGGAGTTGTGCTCAGTAGCTTTTAAGGTGCCTTCCAAATCTGTTTCTCTGTTCATAATATCTATGACCAGAGGATGGGCTAGATCTGGGTTTTTTGTTTTTTAAGGCAATTGGGGTTAAGTGACTTGCCCATGGTCACACAGCTAGTAAGTGTCAAGTGCCTGAGGCCAGATTTGAACTCAGGTCCTCCTGACTTCAGGGCCAGTGCTCTTTCCACTGCGCCACCTAGCTGCCCCTAGATGGGCTAGCTCTGTATATTTGGGAGTTACTCACCTAGAGAGAGATAACAGTTGGACCCATCTAGCTAGAACAAATGGGGAAGGCCTAGCCTTAGAGGCCTGGAGAACACCCCTTCCCAGGGTGCTGAATGCGGATGATGACCCTGCAAAGGAGCCCAAGCAGGCTCAGTTAGAGGGGAGGAGAGAGGATGTGGGAGAAGAGGGTGTTGACAGTATTCAGTGCTTTGAGAAGGATGAGGATGCAGAAAAGGCTGTTGGACTGGCAGTGAGAAGATCATCGAGGGACCCATTTCAGTTGAGTGGTGGGGACAGAAGCTAGATGGCCAAGAGCTGAGAAGTGAGGGGCAGGTGAGACAGTGGAGGCGATCACTGATCATACTCAACCTCTTCTAGTAGTTTGGCTGTGCCAGGTAGAAGTGGTATGGGACAATAGCTCAAAGAGATGGTAGGATCAGATCTAACGATGGGGGATCTGGGCGGGGAGGAAATGCGAGTGTGTAAAGGAGAGGTTGAAAATGAGGGAGAGAGAAGGAGGGGTCGCATGAGCAGCAAGATAGCAGATACAAGACGTTATTTTCTCTGATCCCAAAGCAACCTCAGTTGTTTCCGTGGTCTAGGACAGGGCTTCTCAAACTTTTTCTGCTTGGGACCCCTTTTTGGTTTTGGCAGCATTTGTAGGTGCATAGTCTGAGGGCTTGTATAGTGCAAAGTGCACGTGCTTTGTGTTCAGAACCAAGGCTGCGGTGAAGTTGCAAGATGCAGAACGAGCTAGGGTTCATAACACGTTTGATTTTTAATTAATTTTTGGTCATTGCATGGTCAGAAACCTTTTACTGTTGCCCATATGGGATCGCAACCCACAGTATAAGAAGCGCTGGTCTAGGACGCCCAGAATCCAAAAGAAGGTTAACCGCCTTCCCCCCCCCACAAAAAAAAACAACTGATGTTCACTGTCCCTGAGTTCGCTCAGTATCCCTCCTCCACCTCTCATGCTACCAAAGTGAGGTGGCACCAGGAGACCCAAGGACACCACAGAGACTTATACCACAACACGCTCTCTCTTTCCGGTACCATAGAGACCCTGGCTCCAAGCTGTGGAAGTTTGCTCAGGCTTTGGCGGCCGACTTGGCCATAGCTCTTCAGGAGCAAAAGCCTTCTGGGAGTGCAGCCCAGAAGCACCAATGCTGAAAATCTCTGAGCTGCCCGTGCTGGGCCATCTAAGGAACTAATGATGGGGCAGGTTACCAAGACAGGACTGCGTGCGCACGGAGGGCCATGTGAGACTCCACCAAGCCAAAGAGAATGAGCGTGCATCCCACGGGGGCCATTTCTGACCACCCAGAAGTTAGTTGGGGCAGAGACCTGGGCTGGTGAATCGCCCAGTGTGGAAGGATGCTGCTTCGCTTTGAGATCCAGTCCCCAAGGAAACCAGAATCAGTGAGGAAGGAGTAAAAAGTGAGTCACAAGAAAAGTAAGGGGGAAGAAGACTGAACACACTAAAGATTGCAAGAAGAAGAAAACTGAAAGGCCTTGAATACAAATAGATAAGTCAGCAGACAAACAGCAAGAACAGAAAGAAATACGGCTTCCAGATCTAGTAAGCAATATCAGGCATCTGTGACTAGGTACTGCAAAGTGGAGGAAAATGATTCAACACTTGCCGAGACGGAGGACCCTGTGGAAGTCGAGGATAGAACCACAACTTGCTGTTCCTGAGTGGTGTAAAAGAGAAATGAGGATTACGAGAGCAGTGTATTTTCCACACAGCAGAAATAATGAGCAGAATAGGAAAAACTTGAATCTGTAAGGGCAAACCTCACCAAAGGAAAAAAGACAGAACAGTAGATTGGGAATGCAAATACACAGAAGTGAAGGAGAGAAGGAGAGGAGCAAAAAACAAAAACATTAAAGAAAATATAGTCACGATGCAAGCCAAATGTACAGATCTTGAAGGGAGGATGCATAGGGACAGCCTAAGGACCATAGGTCTCCCAGAAGAACGTGGCAGGACAAAAAACCTTCACACCATAATGAAGGACGTAATAGAAATAAAGAAATGCCTTCAGAAATATAAACTATCCAAACTGTCAGAAGATCAGATAGCAAAGGACCCTCCTGAACAACCATTTGGGGCTTCTGATGAGTGTACTGGAGACAGCATTGGACCTAGAGTCGAGAAGACTTGGGTTCAAATCCCACTTCCGACACTTCCTGTTTGTAACCCTGGACAAGCCCCTTCTCCTCTGTCTGCCTCAGTTTCCTCCTCTGAAGGAGGTGGTTGGATTCGATGGCCTCGAAGCTTGAATTCTAGAATCCTAAGATGCTCTAAGTCTCTATCGATCTTTTCAGGCTATCTGTTCTCCACAGAGACAAGCTTAGCAAATGAAATCTCAAAATGAAACGCCCCCAAAGTGACAGTGCAGGTCATCCATGCGGCAAAGCTCGCACCTGGCACTCCTAACGCATGAAAACCAGGTGGCTGATTGCCTGAAGAAGGCTACTTTCACTCAGCTGTCAGAGGGCCTGGGAGGATAGCAAAGGGCTGAGCTGGTTTGGGTGGGTAGAATGAACAAGGGAGGGCTTCCTGGAAGAGACGAATTGGGTAAGCAGTAGAAAGACCTGGAATGGGAGATCCAGAGAGAGAGGCAGAGGGAGGGAGGGGGGAGAGGAGGAGGCAGGAAGGGAGGCAGGAGGGGGCATCCCATGGAAGGGGAATGGTCTGTAGGAGGAAGGTGCTTAGCAACCACATGGATTTGGATCATTCCTTTGCTCTGGTTGCAGGGGCTGGTCAGGACGTGGGCCGCAGTTGCATCCTTGTCTCCATCGCAGGCAAGAATGTCATGTTGGATTGTGGGATGCACATGGGCTACAATGACGATGTAAGTTCTTCAGAAGCCCCAGAGGGTGGGGGGTTATTGGGAAGGGCGGGACCCCGGAGGTGTGCTCAGAGAAATTCCCAAACCTGAGGCGTAAATAAAGCTGTCTCCCCCCATCTTCCCCTTCCCCTTTGTGTGAGGCATCTTCATGGCCTCGGGGAGCCATAGAGAACCTTGTCCTGCCTTTTAGTAGCTGTTGGCACCAAGGCCTGTCTCAGAGCCACCTGATTTCCCTCAGTCTGAGTCAGGCACCAGGGGCCTGGGCTGTGGGGGGGCGCTGCCTTCAGTCCCACCATTGTTTTCCCTCCAGCACAGCCTGGCTTAGGGCAATGCAGGACCTTCAAGGCAGGGCAGACCAGGCCAGGAAGCTGGATGGGAGGCATTCTTCCTGGCTTGCTTATTTGCTCATGAGCTGCTTAAGGGGTGGGTGAGCATTTGGCCTAAGTACTGGGGAGTAGGTGCTTTGGTCCAGGGCCTGGGCTCTGTCACCTGCTGTGCAGGTCTGCCTCTGCATTGGCTCCCAGCCCTGGGCTTAGTGCCATGACCACTTTTGGTTAGGGCTGGGCATATATTGCCCAGAACCCTGTGCTTAGGAGCTTTCCTATAGGGTAGAAACAGCCCTAAATGAGGAACGTTTTGGGGGTTTGAATCTGCCTTTTTTTTTTTTTTTAAATAACCACAGGCAGAATGACTGGTTTGCAAGGTCACCCCAGAGCCCCAAAGTTGGCAGCATTTCCACCCTTCACTTCTGAGCTCTTCACAGCTTTAAAAAATAAATGAGGCAAAGTAAGAGCTCCACGGGGCCCGATCCGGTGGCCCAGCTCTAATGTCTGACGCCATTGTTCCATGCTGGTCTGGTTCTGCTCTCTCCCAAGGTGCCCCGGCTCTGAGTCCCCTGGGTCCTCCTACTGAATAACAGAGCCTTTTTCTGTTTTGCTTTTCCTTAGAGACGCTTTCCAGATTTTTCTTACATTACCCAGAACGGAAGGTTGACTGACTTCCTGGACTGCGTCATTATCAGGTAGGAGCCTCCATGGGATTATTAGAAGTGAGAGAATTTATTGGAGTAGGAGAACCTGGCCCTGGAAGGCAATCTCCCCTGGTACTCCCTCTCAACTCTCCCGAGACTGTTGCCAGGCTCAGCAGCCACTTCATCGTCCTCGGAGTAAAGGTGGCTTTCTGCTTACAGTGGGTGCCTGGGCTCTGACCACTTGCACCAGGCAGTAAAGCCCCTGGTGGCCTGCCCTCCACACTGTAACTCAGGCACAGCTAGATGGTTAACTCTGAGGGGCCTACCTGGGAGGTGAGCACAGGCTGAGTCCTGGCCTTGGCACATCTGCCCTATAGCCAGTGAGTGACTGGTCTGGTCACAGAAACACAGGCCCTTAGATTTAGAGTCAGCTACTCTGACCCTGCATTTTACAGCCTGTCTGTGTCAGAGGTCAGACTTTTGAATCCAGGTTGTCCTCATTCTGACGCTAACTCTTTCTGCCCCATACCATGCTGCCTCTGATGTTATAAACCTTAGAGGCTGTGGGGTATGGAAAGAGGGCTGACCTTGAGCCCAGATCCCATTTCTGCCGCTCACTGTGGACTTTGGCTAAGTCACTTGACTTCTCTCTGCCTCAGTTTCCTCATCTGTAAAATGACGGGGTTGGGGTAGGTGACCTCTAACATCCCTTGCATCTCTAAGTCTCTGATTCTTCAGTTGATATAAAAATGTGAATTGTCTTTTGCCCAGTGGAGGGTTTTAAGCAACCAGGTGATGGCCGAAGCAGTCCTAAAGGCCCTACCCAACAGCAATGTTGTCTGTGAGGGCTGCTTTCTAAACTATAGGACGTCCCCCTCTTGGGCTGATTCCCCCAAATCGAAGGTGTGCAGTCCTCTCCTTAGAGTGCCATGGGGGAGCTGGAACGCACCCTGAACAGAGGGGAGAATGGACCCTAATGGATCCTGAAGTCTGTGGGGTCACATCCTGGAGCAAACGTTGAGCTGCTCAGTGCCATGGGGGCTGAGGAAGGGGATTGTTTGGAGGAGCGAGCTGACCACTACAGGAAGGAGTGAGTCTGGACACGGCCCACACAGCTGGCAGCCTCAGGACTCCCACTCCAGGCCACTTTCTTTTCTTTTAAAAAATACTCTTTATTGATAAATTATGTTTTAATGCAGCAGATAAACATAAACCCTCAAACCAACCACAGTGTATACTTCCCGAAGACTG
Source organism: Vombatus ursinus (assembly GCF_900497805.2). Taxonomy (NCBI): domain Eukaryota; kingdom Metazoa; phylum Chordata; class Mammalia; order Diprotodontia; family Vombatidae; genus Vombatus; species Vombatus ursinus. The sequence goes on along the minus strand of NW_020950600.1, from coordinate 4,140,287 downwards.
TTAAACCAAACAACGGAAGAGTGTTTACATGGACAGTAGTGAATGCCCTTTTGTGATTTCCCACTTGTTAGGAGAGCAGAAGTCCAGATGTTTGAACAAGATGGTCCCAGTGTTGTCCGTCGTCTTAACCCGACTTACGTTGCCATCATATATTGTCTCCATTTGCGTAGTTAAAGTAGATGCGTTTCTTACTCTCCCGGTCCTGCCGTCTTCTCTCTGTGCCACTTTTTAATTCTTCGTGTTTGTCATTCTTGATAACCTAGCCACTTCCACTTGGACCACTGTGGGGCCTTGCCTTACTTCAGTGAGATGGTGGGCTACGATGGACCCATCTACATGACTCATCCTACCAAGGCCATCTGCCCCATTCTGCTGGAGGACTACAGGAAGATTACTGTGGATAAGAAGGGGGAAACCAACTTCTTCACTTCACAGATGATCAAGGACTGCATGAAGAAAGTCGTGGCTGTCCACCTCCACCAGACTGTCCAGGTCAGGGGGCACTGTTTGGAAGACCCCGGGGCACTGGCATCGGCTACCTCTTGGGGTTAGCCAAGGCTGGCTTCCCCTCTAGGAGCCAGCGGGGGGTGCTCCATATTGCAAGCTAACTCAGCGCTTCCTAAACCCTCCATTTGGAGGCCGTGATCCACAGTTTAAGAAGCGCTGAAGGGGTTGTGAGTAGAAAAAGCTTAAGAAGCCCTAATTTCCAGCCTTTGCCCAGTTCACTACAGGTGTGTTGGGTTAGGTATTCCAAAGCTGAAATACAGATAACCTCTAGTAGTGCAGGGTGGGTGACAGCCAGCCTTAGCCATGAGCTGGAAAAGCACCTGGAAAACCCAATACTTCCTGCTGCATTTTGCTCCGTGTAACAGAGCGTAACGGTGGCTGTGTGGACATTGAATCCTGTTTTAAAAGTTCTTTGAGGTCTCACTGTTTCACAGTGATCGTCTAGTCCAACTCATCCTCCCTCCTCCAAAACCAAACCCAACCTGGATTATGACCCCCCTGCAAAGGGCTACCAGCCCCAGCTTGAAGGAGCCCCAGCCGTTTAGGAGACCCTGTCTGTCTCAGGGCTGCCCATTGCTTTCATTGTTAGAAAGCTAATGAGCTCCAATTGTTAGGAAGTTTTTACTAATTTCAGGCCTAAATCTGCCTCCACACCATCCACTCCCTCACTGCTTCTGGTTCTGCCCTCTGGGGCCTAGTGCTTGAAGGCAGCCCCCATGGCCTCCTTGAGTCTTCTCTCCTGTTGTCACTCGCCTCCTTTGGCCTTGTGAATAACTCCCTCTTAACTTTTCTCTTTTGTAAATGTTGATGTCTATACCTCTGTTAAGAGCCTCCTTCTGCCATGTGCTGTACAGAGCAGGTCAGGCAGCACCGTGCTTACTCTCAAAGAGCTTCCAGTTTGAGAAGGAGATACTAAAGCACACTGAGAGTATAACAGTTGATGGAACCTTAAACCTTGGGCAGAGATGCCCCAGCAGGCCAGGAGGAGAGAGGGGACTGCCTCACTGGGAGTGGGGAGGGAAGAAAAGGGGAAGTATGGAGGGAAATATCCTGGCAGCAGGGGCCCATCAGGTGCTGCATGGGTTGGCTCAGGGGCTCAGTCTTGGTGGTCTTTGGTCTGAGTATGTTGAGGAGAAGAACCCAGCAGTTACCATGAGGGATGGGGGTGGGCTAGACCAGGAGCCATTTTTTCTTTTCCCTTTAAAACTCTGGCTGCAGTTTTGATGGGAGCGTTCCCTTTAGAGGGTAAAGGCATTTCTGGTGGCAGGTTGCTTTTCTGGGAAGCCTCAATTCCCAGTTGTGGCAGTGAACAAAGATTGGGTTTGTGCCTTCCCGGTGTCTGTGCCAGCTACCTGTGCTGCCCACCCCTGCCTCCCTTTCTGCCCATTCTGTACTGCCTTCTGTCACAGCCTGCAGGAATGAAAGCTGGTTTCTTCCCTCTGTAGGTGGACGATGAGCTGGAAATCAAGGCCTACTATGCGGGGCATGTGCTGGGTGCTGCCATGTTCCAGATCAAAGTTGGCTCAGAATCTGCAGTTTACACAGTAAGGCGCTTGACCTACCTGGGTGTGAGGGAGAGGTGGTTTTGGGAAATGGGGAGGGATTGGGCAGATGCTGATCTCTGCTTCCCTCTGGCTCTCTTTGGCTAGGGTGATTATAACATGACTCCGGACCGGCACTTAGGGTAAGTAGGATGACGAGCTTCTGCTCCAATGAATCATTTGTTGTTTTTTTTTTTCCCCTCCTGGAGGATGCAAAGCAAGGATGCCTGTCAACCTGTGCAGGTGTGGGTGGCTGTTTATGTTCCCTGGGTAGATGTCTGCTTAGAGCAGCCTGCACTAGAGGAGCGTTTGAGAGCTTCGTTTTTAATTGTAATTCTGTACCAGTTGGGATCGATCCTCCCAGGACCTCTGACAGCTGAGTGAAAGTAGCCTTCTTCAGGCAATCAGCCACTTGGTTTTCATGCGTTAGGAGTGCCAGGTGCGAGCTTTGCTGCATGGATGACTAGAGTGGGGTTACCTGCACTGTCACTTTGGGGGCGTTTCATTTTGACCAGGAGATTTCATTTGCTAAGCTTGTCTCTGTGGAGAACAGATAGCCTGAAAAGATCGATAGAGACTTAGAGCATCTTAGGATTCTGGAATTCAAGCTTCGAGGCCATCGAATCCAACCACCTCCTTCAGAGGAGGAAACTGAGGCAGACAGAGGAGAAGGGGCTTGTCCAGGGTTACAAACAGGAAGTGTTGAAGTGGGATTTGAACCCAAGTCTTCCTGACTCTAGGTCCAATGCTGTCTCCAGTACACTCATCAGAAGCCCCAAATGGTTGTTCAGGAGGGCCCTTGTCGGCCAAGCTCAGTGCTGCCCGTAGAGTCAGGCAGGTGGGCCGTCCTTGCCTGGGAGTGTCAGGCAGAAGCCAGAGCCTCCTGGGCGACTGGAGAAAGGTGACGGCAGACGCGAGTGTAGACGCTTGAGCGTAGGGGAGGAGAGCTGGGCAGGCTCAGACTGTGGCATGGAGCTTCATGGCGGGCGTGGGCCTTGCCTTGCAGGGCTGCCTGGATCGATAAGTGCCGACCCAACCTGCTCATCACTGAGTCCACTTACGCAACGACCATCCGAGACTCCAAGCGCTGTCGAGAGAGGGACTTCCTGAAGAAAGTCCACGAGACGGTGGAGAGGGGCGGAAAGGTAAGCGAGCGAGATGGGGCCTCTTCCCTCGGGCCTCACGGCTCGGGCTTCATTCTGTAGCAGAGGGGGACGAGACCAGAAGTAGAAGTTAGTCAGTCACTGAGCATTTATTAAGCACTTACTGTGGACTGGGCACTGTGCTGTGCACTTGGAATGTACCAGCAGGATGACAGTCCCTGCCCTCGAGAAGCTTCCATCCTAATTGGGGCAGGACAGCACGTAAAAGGGGCTGAAGAGGGGAGGGAGAGAGGGCCCGTAGGCCTTTGGAGATGAGTCTTCTGGACAGCCTGGGGAGGACGGAGTGCCGCGGACATCCTCTCCACTGACTCACTGAAGCATGTGTGACACTCTGGGATGACCGAGGGAGGCAGTGCGTCATGTGTGCTCAGCTTCGCTGTGGCTGCCGCCCCTCCAGGCCTCCAGGCCCAGGCTCTGCCACCAGTGTGGCCCAGAGCTCTGTGTGGGGGCTGTGGGGGCCATGTGGCTGCCCCTGGGGCACCCTGCGTGACAGCGTTCCCATTCAACCCCCTGCCTGGGAGAATCAGCCTCTTGCGTCCTCCTTTCTGGTCAGGTATCCCACGTGGCCCGTGCAGCCTCTGCTCATTGTCTCTTCTCCCCTTCCCCATCTGCCGAGGCGTAGGTCTGACCCTGTTATTCCTCTGCTCGGTAAATTCCGGTGGCTGCCTATTACCTTCAGGACCAAATACATAAGCCCATTGTTTGGCATTCAAGGCTCTTTACAGATTGACCTCTTTCTACCAGTCCAGTCTTACATTCCTCTTCTCTCCACAGACTTTCACAAACGATCCAGTCATGCTTGTCTACACTTGCTCTTCCACTCACTCTCTGTCCCCTCTCCAAGCCTTTGCACTGGCTGCTCCTTATTCCAGGAGTATCCCCCCTCACAGACTGTGCATTCTTAGAATTCCTGGCTTCTGTGAAGTCTCGGCTCAGTGGTGCATTCTGGTCTCCCTGTGTTGTCTTTGCCGCTCGAATGTGAGTTCTGTGAGGGCAGGAGCCATTTCGCCTTTTTCTTTATACTCTCAGCATGTAGCTCAGTACCTGGAGCCTACATGGAGCTTAGCACAGTCTTGTTGACTGATGGATGACATCTCCAAGGGCCAGGGCTGGGCACCGGAGAACCAGACCCTCAGGCCCAGCTCTTGTGATGCCTTTAAGCAGCATCCTAGGATTTGGAGCTGGAAGGGACCTCGTAAGGTCATTAGAAAGGGAAGGAAACTGAGGCCAGAGGCCAGGACTCCCAATCCAGCCTTCTTTCCCCAGCAGCACATTTTCTCCAAAGTTGGTGCTGAATTAGGAGAGCCAGCTGAGGCTGTCCTCTGAGACGAGTTGGCATTCTGGGAAAAGAAAATGATGATTCCTTAGAACCAGTCAGCAAAGCAGCTGCCCCCGGAGACTTGCTTTCCTTGGCGGAGCTGGGGACTTCCTGGCCGCGTCCATCCAGAGAGCAGACAGACCCAGAGGGGGATGCCCACACATGAGTTATTCTCTCCTTGAGGGAGTTAGTTCGACCTTTTCCTTGAAACATGGGTGGGGTGGGAATGATCACAGGGCCATGGAAAAGGGAGTAGATGAGGCTGCTCGTGACCGATGCTTCTGGGCCTGGGCCCTTCCCTCTGCAGGTTCTCATCCCGGTGTTTGCTCTGGGCCGGGCTCAGGAGCTCTGCATCCTGTTGGAAACGTTTTGGTAAGTGAACCTTTGGCTTCAGCCCCTCTTAACAAGCGTAGTGGGGGGGAGGCGTGCTGTGTCTGCCTGGGAGAGGGTGTCTCATTGGTGCGTTTCTGCCCTTGCTTACACACACGTGCCCGCGTGTGTAGAGAGGAAATCCCTTGAAGCCTCGTGCCCTCACGGCCAGAATCTTTGCACGGCAGTGATTTCTAAGAGTCCCCGTGGCGCACGCGGGCCCAGCGTGACACCCGGACTGAGCAGCGTGACACAGCCGCAGCGGCGTATGCCTCGCCTTTCACTTTGGGGTTCTGCTCGTGGTGGATGGAGAAGCGGGAGCACGCGAGTTCTTTGGGAATAGTTCAGGCCAAGCGTAAGAACCGCGTTCTGAGCCGCTGGCAGAGCCAGGCCCCCGCCGTCCCTGCACACGCAGTCGCCCGGGTCAGCCGGGCCCACAGCAGAAGGCGGCTCATTGGGCCTGAGGTCCGCGGAGAGGCCCTGCAGCCAAGCAGGCGGGCGGCGTGGCCCGGCAGGACAGCTGCTGGCGGGCACTGACCCCGTCCTTTCTCTCCCAAAGGGAAAGGATGAGCCTGAGAGCCCCCATCTACTTCTCCACGGGCCTGACGGAGAAGGCCAACCATTACTACAAGCTCTTCATCACCTGGACCAATCAGAAGATCCGGAAAACCTTTGTGCAGAGGAACATGTTTGAGTTCAAACACATCAAGGCTTTTGACCGAGCTTTTGCTGACAACCCTGGACCGATGGTACGGGAGGGTGGAGACCAGCTGGGCCCCCTGCCCAGGCTGGGCCCAGAGCATGTCGGGGGGGTCCGAATGGCTGCCGCGCTGGCACACGCTCATGGCGGCCCCCCGTGCGGTGGGGCGAGCGGGGGTGGGCCTCGGCCTCTAGCACTCCTAGAGGCAGTGCACTCGGAAACTGGCCTCGTTTACTGCTCGGGGCTCGAGGCGGCGCCCCTCTCTGGACCTCACTGTTCCGAGGCCTGCTCTGTCGGGTTCGGGGAGGCTGCCGTGATCAGGGGATCATGGTGGGGAGCTGGGGAGTGTGTTTTGAGGGTCTGGCCCCTGAGGGGCTCCGGCTGCAGCCTCAAGTGCTCATGCTCGAGCATCCACGAAGTTAGGGCTGGGTCTCTTTGGGCGTACCACCCTGGCTCCTGGCTGGGTCAGGCCCCATTGTCCCTTCCACACCCTCTCCACAGCCAGCAGTGGTACAAGGGCAGGTCCCTGGGGTGCCTATGACTGCAACTTCTCCTTTCTCCACCCAGGTTGTCTTCGCAACTCCAGGCATGCTGCATGCCGGCCAGTCCCTGCAGATCTTCAGAAAATGGGCCGGGAATGAGAAGAACATGGTAAGGGGGTGGCTGGCACCTGGTGACCCGTGCTGGCTCATGGGGCAGGAACTGCCAGGAATCTTCCTGGTTATTTAAGGAAGAATTAAAGGGTGGGGCAGGGACAGCTGTCCTCCCCATGTAGGAAGAAGAAGCCTTTAGCATTTCACATGGTCTGTGGACTCAGAGATGGGGAGGGCATGGAGCAGAGGGCTTGGGGCCCAGCTGTTCCTCTTTGGATGGGTGGGCTGAGGGCAGGGGGGTATGGCTGAGGAGTGCTCCTTTCTCCCTGCTAGTATCATGCCTTGGAGCCCGGTCCGGCGCCGTCTGGTCCCTCCTGCCCCTCCGCTGAGCTCTCTTCCAGGGAGGAGGTCTCCAGTGCAGACCATCACTACCCACGTCCCTTAGGGCCCCCCTTCCCAGGACAGGAAGCCCCCCCACAGAGCATGCAGAGCTCACACGGTCCTGTGGGGAGCTCAGTGCGCACAGCTCCTTAGCTGCATTTCCTGCCTGCCCTTCGTGGTGCGTTCTCCCTTGGGGAGGCCTCCGCAATGGCAGGGGATGCACAAGTCCTCCACGCGGAGCAGCTTGGCCTGCCCAGAAGCGTTGCATTCAGAGTGTTAGGTGAACTCGTGCTGCTTGGGCCCCGAGGAGAGCCTCACCATCTGGTTTCTGGCGCCTAGGTCATCATGCCGGGCTACTGTGTTCAGGGGACCGTGGGCCACAAGATCCTGAGCGGACAGCGGAAGCTGGAGATGGAGGGGAGGCAGATCGTAAGTCACTAGAGCACTGGTTGGGGACAGGGGTTCTCAGGAAGAGCTCTGGCACCCCACCAGCTGGCCTTGCCCTCCACCTGTCCGGATTTAGAGCGGAAATAGGACCTTGGGCATCTTCTGGTCAGGTGCCCTCCTTTTACAGGGTGCAGATAGTGGCTGTTGACGATTTGGAGTCACATCCTAACTCGACCACTTACAGCCTCTGCCTTTGGGGTCTCAGTTTCCTCATCTGTAAAATGTGACCTTTTAGGCACCATCCAGCTCTGAGCCCGTGAGTCTTTGAAGGGTGTTTCAAGGTTTTCAGAGTACTCTACCTATCTATGTCAGTGCATTCTCCTAACAGCTCTGTGAGGCAGGCCCAGCAGGTCTGGGGTGGGGGGCTGCTGAATGGAACCCCAAGTGGAGCCCAGGAACTGGTCAGTGGGTCTGAGTTCAGAGCTCACCTCGGTGACCTGGTCACTAGGCCTCCTTGGCCTTCCTCACAACAAATGTCCAGCTCTGTTACTGGACAGCTTGGCTCGAAATTCTTTCCACTGGTGGATTTTTGTGACCTTGGGCAGGGCAAGTTGCTTACGTCAGTCGCCTTCCATTCAGTCGTCTCTCAAAAGAAGGGGTTGGTCTGGAGCAGGCATGGCCTAGAGCCAGGATCCCAGAAAAAGAAAGGGGAGCTCAAAGGGTCGGTGTATCTGTCCAGGGTCACCAGGAACGGGCAGGCTTGGGGTCTGAGCCGGTGAGAGGCCTGGAATCGCAGGAGGGTCAGAGGCCAAGGGCCTGAGGGCAGGGCCGGGGCAGGGCAGTCTGGCCGGGGCAGCACAGGGTTCCCATCGGGTGGCTAACTGGGGGTTGAGGGGCTGCATTCCAACTCTCTTGTCTGTACTTACTGAGAAAAGGCTTCTTCCTCGGTGGGCCTGATGGCCCCGAGCTTTTCTTCTGCCATGTCCACTTCTTGTCCAGTTACTCCGTGTTGTCTTTGACTGTTCTTTGCTAACAGTCCCTACATCATCCTGAGTGCCTCCTGCGGTCGGCAGGAGACTCATTGTGTATTTGGGAGCAGCAGCAGTCACCACCTGCTTGCCAATCACCAGCAGGGCCCAGAGGCAGCCCTCCTCTCCCTAGAAGCAGAGCTAGGGCTGGACCCCAACCCTGCCACACCCCCATGTGTCCATCACAAGCCATCTGGAAACGGGGCTCCCCAAGATCCCTCTCAGCTCCTGAGGGCCCTGTGACAGACTGAAGGTGGCATGTGCCCTGTGGCTGTGCCCACGGCCCTGCCAAGCTGGAGTCAGTCCTGGAGCTGTGGCAGTGACTGGGGGGGGCTGCTGTAGCCAGCCCCTCACATCCACTGTGGCGTTCTGTCCTTGGCAGTCCTGGGACAGGTGCTGTCGTTATCCCCGTTTTATAGATGAGGAAACAGGCTGCAGTGAAGTGCCTTGCCTAGGGTCCCATGAGTATCAGAGGCAGGTTTGGAACCCAGGCCTTCCTGCTTCCCCAGGCTGGTGCTCTGTCTTGTACACCGCACTGCTTTACTCGGGTCGCTGAACTGTTGGCAGAGCTGGGCAGGGGGAGGTGTAGCCAGTGAGTGGCAGCCGTGATTGGTGAGGAATTCTGCCTGCCTGTCCTTCATCTCTGTGTGGGTCTCTCTTTTGTCCTTCCTCAGCTAGAGGTGAAGATGCAGGTGGAGTACATGTCCTTCAGTGCCCACGCCGACGCCAAGGGCATCATGCAGCTGGTCCGCCAGGCCGAGCCGGACAACGTGCTGCTTGTCCACGGGGAAGCCAAGAAGATGGAGTTCCTAAAGCAGAAGATTGAACAGGAATTCCGTGTGTGGGGCTGGCCTTGGGAGGGATGAGGGTGGAAGTGCTCTCAGGAGCCCTCAGCAGCCCCACTGTGCAGGTGGACCTAGGTCTCCAGACCTGATCTCCCTCCTTCCCTGCTGGCGGGCCGAGGCTGGATTCGTTAGCATATGGGTAGGGGGACAGTGGTTGGGGAGGGGCTTCCCAGGGACAGGAGGATGCCTTGATTTGGCTGTGCAGGCCTACCCCCGCAGGACCCCCCTTCGGTGGTTTCTGGTCAGCTTGGTTATTGACGTGACCCACCATTGGCCTTGGTGCAGAGGGATGGCCTTCCCAGGAGGCTCGAGGGGCTTTGAGAAGGACCCCCCTGCAGCAGAGAAGAAGGGCCTGCCGGGTTTGAGGTATCCAGGTGAATGGGTCCAAGTTGGCCCAGCTGGCCTGTGGGCTTCTGAAGAGCAGGAGCTGGTGCAGAACTTTGCCTAATCAGTGTTGGCAGGATGAGTGAGGAGGGGAGGCCTGGACCCACCTGAGCAGCTACAGGAATCTGGGTGACCTGCAGCAGGCTGCAGCCGCCCAGGCTCGGTTTTAATCCTGTTATGTTATGCCTTTGTCAGATGTGAACTGCTACATGCCAGCCAACGGAGAGACGGTCACCCTGCTCACCCACCCCAACATCCCAGTGGGCATCTCGCTGGGCCTGCTCAAGAGGGAGATGGCCCTGGGTACTGTCCTGAGGGCGGCGGGGGCACGGGAGGGAGGCCAGGGCGATGAGGTAGTGCTGGCTGAGCCGTGGGGAGCGGTGAGGGGGAGGGGTGTGAGAGGGGTGTCATTGGTGACGGGCTCTTCCACCTCCCCTCCCCCCAGGACTGCTCCCTGACGCAAAGAGGCCCAAGCTTATGCACGGTACCCTGATCATGAAGGACAATGTGAGTGGCCTTGTGGTCCAGGGAGGCCTTCCTGACCCACCCCCCTTCTTGTTGCTGGCCTGGGCTATCAGCTGGGTGTTCAGCATCGTGGACATACAGGGAAACTGAGGGAGCTTCTTAGGTTGGGTGGGCCCTTGGTCTTGGACAGTGCCCTGCTTATTGGTCACCTGGGCTTTTCCCCACCCCTGCAGAAGGGGCAGGTCACTGGTTAAGGGAGGGGCTGGGCAGGTGCTCGGGGCCCAGAGGGACCATGACACTCCCTCCTTTCCCCGCTCTGCCAGAATTTCCGGCTGGTGTCCTCTGAGCAGGCCCTCAAGGAGCTGGGCCTGGCTGAACACCAGCTCCGCTTCACGTGCCGGGTGCACATCCATGATACACGCAAGGAGCAGGAGACCGTGCTGCGTGTCTACAGCCACCTGAAGAGGTGGGGGGCCGCACAGCTGACACGTGTAACAGGGCCTTCTGGGCAGGGCTGCCCTGGTCTGTGGCTTTGAGACACTGAGACGGGCATCCAGGGCCGGGGGAGGGTGCTGGCGGGGAGGGGAGGTCCAGCAGTTGCTCCCTGCAGCTTGCCCACTCTCATCTCTCCTTAGCGTTCTCAAAGCTCATTCGGTCCAGCACCTGCCCGATGGTTCAGTCATGGTGGAGTCCATCCTCATCCAGGCCACTGCCCACTCAGAGGATCCAGGCACCAAGGTGCTGCTGGTCTCCTGGACCTACCAGGTGAGAGGCCTCACCCCTCCTCCCACGTCACATTCAGTCAGCAGGAATGTCTGAGGGATCCTGAGGGATCTCAGGAACATTGGGGTGCCTCTTTTTCCATTTCTGTCCCGGGTGAAGGGCCTTCTCTTTAACCAATATCCATCCCCCTTCCCAGATGAGGAAATGGGCCCTGCAACTGGCCACAAAGCAGCCAGTGCAGAGAATGAGAGCCTGGGTCTCCAGCCCCAGGGCTCTCACCACTGCACGGCACCCTCCCTGCCAAACCCTGTACTCCTGCTTCCACATCCTGGTAGTGCCCCCAGCAGCTAGCCCATGGGCCTCACTGGGGAAGCGCTGACCCTCCTCTTCTGTCTTGGTGTGTAGGATGAAGAACTGGGCAGCTACCTCACATCACTGCTAAAGAAAGGGCTCCCGCAGGCACCCAGCTGAGGGCTGCAGCCAGGAGCTGCTCTCAGCCCGTTTCCTCCTTTCCAGGACACTTTGGACATGCTTTGGAGGGAGGGACCAGGGGTCTTGGTCTGGCCATTCCAGGGAGGGGCTTGTGTGGCTCTCAGCCTTAGCCCCTGCCCACACAAGGTCACCCACTTCAGCACCGGGTGGCCCAGTCCTTACACGGGATGTTCTAGGCCATGCTGACTTCCCTTTGCTTGGTGGGGATCTCCTCAGCTAGCTTGTCAGCTCTGTGAGGGCACAGACTGGGTTTTGTTGACCAGTTCCAACGCCCCTCCCCTCCAAGTGCCTAGAACAGGGCTCAGTCACTGGAGCCTGCCTTTAAGGAGAAGTAAAACAAAAAAAGCTTGGCCATCCTTCTTCCCCCTCTTTTATTCATCTGTAGCAGCAACCCCTTAACTCAGGAATTGGGTCCCATGGTCACTTGTCTCTCCCCACTACATGAACCTGCTTCTCAGGGCCAAAGTGGCAGGTGTAGAAGTGCCAACCCTGCAGTGGCTGGCTGATGGGCTGGGGTGAGGCCCAGCTGCCCTGCCTCCCTCTCTGATCGGCTCAGGGCAGCAGGGTCCTGCTTACAAGGCAGAAAAGAGGCTGGTGGGTGATCTAGAAAGAGAACGTGGTCCCCCCTCCTGAGCTCTGGCTGGTGCAGGAGGTGGCTCTGGAACAGGGCTGCAGGCCCAGGGCCCCTCCCTCCGTGGCCAGCCGGTCGGCTCCTCACAAGGAGGAATGGCTTCATTCTTTGTACCTGTGTCCCCACGCTTGGCTCAGTGTAGGTGACCAGTGGCCAGGCTTGCCCCAAGGCATGCTTCTCCAGCCTGGCTCTCTCCATAGCTCTCAAACTGACCACCCCACCCCACTGGCTGGTTGTATCCCAGTGTGGGGCAAGGGCACTCCGCCAGCTTGCCATCGTAGATGGTAAAAATCTCATTGGGCCTGCGGGAGCAGAGGCGAGCCCAGAACTGGCAACCAGCCCGGGACGCCCAGGGCAGGCAGATGACGGGGCTGAGGCAGGAACCCAGGCTGACCAGCAGCAGTGATACTTGTCGCAGGTGGCCAAGGAAGGGGCTGGGGCTGGTGAGGTGTCGCAGCAGGTGGGTGAGGGAGTAGGGCAGGAAGCAGAGGGCACATACGAGCATGCTGAAGCCAAGGGTCCTGACGGTCCTGCGGCAGCGCCAGGTCCTGCGGCCAGAGGCCACACGCCAGGCCAGCAGGGGGTAACCACCCAGGATGATGGTGCAGGGCACCAGGAAGCCCACCACCAGTGCATAGGTGCTGTAGGACCCAGACCCCACATCTTCCACAAAATCGTCAAAGCAGGAGGTCCGATTGTCAGGGCTAGTCCGGCTCAGGGGGCCACCCAGGGCCAGGGGGCTGGCCACACCCCCGGCAAACACCCAGAGCAGTGCGCTCCCCACAGCACAGTGGACCTTGCGAAGCTGGAGGCGTGTGAGGGGGTGGGCCAGCGCCACGTAGCTGTCTAGGCAGAGGCAGGAGAAAGAAGTGGTGCTCAGGTACATAAAGGCCCAGCGGAGGGCGGCACTCAGCCGGCAGGTCAGCTCCCCAAAGCGCCAGTCGCCCCCATGCAGATGGTAGTGGATTTGCAGGGGCAGGGTGCACGTGAAGGCCGCGGTAGCTACTGTCATGCTCAACAGGAGCACAGACGTGGGGCCGGAGCGCTTCAGCCGCAAGAGGAGGAGGCCCCCAGCCACCGCGTTCTCGGCCAGGCCCACGGCAAAGACCACACCGTAAGCCACAGCCAGTGGCTGGTGATGGCCCCACAACTGGATGACCACGTGACTTCCTGTGTCGTTCAGAGCCATTGGCATTGTGGCCGGGGCGGGCAGCACCCTGGGCCACAGCTCCACCTGTTGAAAATGACCAGGATTTTCTCCACTTCTGGTCAGTGTGGGGTCAGTGTACCCTCCCCCCCACAGGGCACCAGACAGAGGGCAGAAGGACCAGCTGAGGCTCCTTGTCAGTCACTTGTGAGAGAAGGAATCATGAGTACTCACTACCAGTCAGGCTGGAAGGCCTAATCCCCTCTCACTTACCCCCTCTCCCTCCCAAAACACCTGATGTCAACTCCTCCCCATGGGAAGGCAGGGAGAGCCATGGGTGGCATCTGTCCCTCATTCTAGGGGAAGCCTTGTTTCCTAGGTTCTGAGCTGGGCCTCAGGCCCCCTGACCTTGGGGAAGGTGAGGCCCATCTTGAGGCTTTGGCCAGCAGACCCCTGGGCAGGGAGGCCCCAGAGGAATGGGTTTCTCCCAGCTTTTAAATGGGAAGACCTGGCTCTAGAACCTGAGCATCCCCCAGCCTAGCCCAGTAGACCCCCTTCCTCCCCTGAGGTTTACTCACAGGAGCTGTGCTGAGCATCCACTGCTGGGCTCTGCTCAGAGTTCTCTGAGCCACAGGAAACTTTTCAACCTCAGAAAAGCAACAAGTGACACCTCCCCCTCCCCACCCCTCAAGGGCCCTAGGAGGCTCTCAGCCCCAAACCCACAGGAAACATCCGAACAGCCTGGGACTGCCTCTACAGAAATGAGGCTCCCCACGGAGTTCTTGGTGGGTGGGAAGCCTGCCATGGGTTGGGGGCTAAGGGCAAGGTTGGGGTGCAGAGGCCACAGGGACACACCCAGGACAGTCCAAATGTCTCCCCTTTATTTGCCCAAACTATATCCTGGGGCATCCCCGGTCCAGTCAGAGCCCAGGACCCTCTGGCACATCTCCTGAACTGCAGCCTCTTGAGACAGACGGGCGATTGTACCAGTCCTTGCCAGGGCCCCAGTCTGTGAAGAGAAGGCGGAGCCCCGGATATGAGGGGAGAAAATGGGCTCCCGCTGGCCCCAGGCACCTGGAGGCCCTTGAATGTCTGCTCATATCCTGCCTCCCCCCACCTCCCCGGTTGAACTGAAAGCATCTTTTGTCTGCTGAGCTCCCATCTCCACCAAGCTTGGGGTCCAAGAAGCCTGGGGGCTGGGGGTGGGATCTGAGCTTGGGACCATCCACGTGGGGCTTTTGTTGGGCAGCAGGGGAAGCAGAGGCTCACAGGGAGGAAAGTGGGACAGAAGCAATCAGCCTTGGGGCCGGGGGGGGGGGGGGGGGGAAGGAATGCTCACCAAGGCCTTCATAGTGCACAGATTTCAGGAACAGGCCCTGAGCAGGGGCCACCAGTAATCCAGGGCCACTCCAGGGGTCCTGACTCTCCAGCTTTTCCTTCACCTGGGAGGGGGTTAGGGTCCCCAACCCCACTGCCACCAGGCATGCGGTCATCCTCCGCACCTGCAGCATGGCCCTGAGGGCATCAATACCAATACCCCTCCAGAAGGCGTAACATCCCACTCCTATCCGATCCCCAGAATGGCAGCCTCACACTGCTGGGGGGATAGTCAGGTGACAAAACCACCTATCCCCGCCTCGGCGAATGAATGCCCAGTCTTGTCTAGAGGCTGGGCAATGGGTGAGACTATATGGATAAGGCCAAGGAACGTGGCCCTCTGCACAGTCTGCTCCCTCGTCACCACTAGGGGTCACTGTGAGCCTTGGCAATCCTTTCTGTGTTCCCCAGCACAAAAGGGGTTGGGGGATTAGGAATAGCTCCCCCCCCACCTCTATCTCCCTGCCTGTAAAATGGGCCACATACCTGTTTGTACAGGAAAGACTTGCTCTCAAACTCTATGTCCCAAAACTGCACCTTCCTGCAAATACAAATGTGCTGACTTGGGGGCCTCCCAGAGCCCTGGTGTCCCCCATTCCACAGACCCCTTACCTGCTCTCTGTCCCCAAAAGGTATCTTTTGCCCACTGACCAAAGGAAAAAACAGGGACCCGATAATGGGTTCAGCCCAGGTCGGGTCCGAGCCTGAAAGCCGCACCTCCACATCTGTCCCAGTAAGGCTAGCCTGAGACCATGCCTCCTTGCACCCAGTCAATCTCTGTACACACCCTTCTCTGGCCTTTTTGTTTTTGTCATCGATAAAATGAGAGGCTTAGACCACAGGAATTCTGAGCTCTTCCCACTCAGCTCTAAATCCCTCCTGTGCATCTCCTGGGGAATGGGGGGGGAATGCAGTGGGAGGGAGGAGAGAAGGTTGTCTGCCATGGCTCCTGGCCTTTCTACCAGGGACCCTGGAATGGAGGAGTGGCAAGCTGTCGGGTGTGGACGCCAGTCAGGGGCCCGGTGGTGACCCAGATAGGACATCGGCCCTTGTTCTAGCAGCCAGCCCTGGAGGAGCCCTGGCTGGGTCCTCTGCCTGAGCGCAGCTCAGTTCTATGCCCTTCACACAACAGTGCAAATGAAGAGAGCATTGGATTCAAATCCTGGACAATTCCCTAGGCATCGGTTTTTCCATCTTTGAAATGGGGGAGGGGGAGCTGGGGTAGATCACAGGCACAGATTTAGAGCTGGGAAGGGCCTTGGAGGCTGAGTGCAATCCAGCCTTGCAGGTGGCCCACTGGGTGGATTGCTGGGTCTGGAGTCGGGAAGAGCTGAGTTCAAATCTAATCTGTGACACTTATTGCTGTGTGACCCTGGGCAAGTTACCTAACCTCAGTTTCCTTATCTGCAAAATGGGGATCATAATAGCACCCACCTCCCAGGGTGGTTGTGAGGATCAAATGAGACAATGTGGAGTGCACAGTGCCTGGCACATAGTAGGTGCTATAGAAATGTTAGTTATTATTTTACAGATCAGGAAACTGAACTGAGAGGTTGTGACTTGCCCAGGGTCACATAACTAGTCATAACAGCTAGCATTTAGAAGCACTTTAAGATTTTTGAAACACTGCATGCTTCTAATTTTGACTTCTACATTTGATTCCCACCACAATCCTAGGAGCTAGGTGCTACTACTATCCCCATTTTGCAGATGAGGATGCAGAAACTCAGGGAGGTGACTTGCCCAGGGTCACACAGCTAAGTAAGCAAGCCCCTGAGGCTGGATTCAAACTCAGGTCTTCCTGACTCTGAAGTCTGACACTCTACCCACTGTCACAGCTGGTTGCCTCTCGACCTCTGAGCTGGTGATTTTCAACTGAATCCCAAGCTGGCATTGTCCTAGAATGGGAGCCTAACATGGGGTGCTAGACTGCAGGAGCTCTGGAACACTCTAAAAACCACAGTTCTACAACACACTGACTCAGGAGCTGCTCCAAGCTGGGCCCATGCACAGATGGAGACCAGGAGCCACAAATACCAGAGGAACCTTAGAGATGGCAAGCTCCTTCACTGGAGGAGAAACAGTAACTTGTTCCAGGATACAGAGTATCACCTGCTCCCGCCCCCGCCCCCATCAGGAAGGTGGATCATCAGGAAAGGTCTCTTAAGTTAGGGCGTTCTTTCTACTGCCTATGCATGGATGAACATAGCACTAGCATAATGCTGGGTAAACAGTAGGTGCTTAGTACAAGTGTGACCAGCAGGGGATGCTGGGGAGGGGCCCTACTCTGCCCCCTCAGTTCAGCTAAGAATTTAAAGGACAGTTTCCAAGGCGCCAGGTTGGACAGTGGGATGGGCAGTGCCAGGCACTGGTCTTGCTGCCTACCATGGGTGTTTCACCCTTATCTCCCGCCTGCCCTCCTTCCCCCCACCCAGTCATCTTAACCCTATGGTGAAGTGTCTGAGGAAGATGGCTGAGGGCCCAGTCGTGCACCCCCCTAGCGGGCACCTGCCCCTCACTGGCTGCCGAGGCCAGAGGACAGAGGATCTCTTTTCTGGCCTCTTCTCCCCTTCCTCCCCCCACCCCCACCACATCTGGCACAGAGACCCGCCTCCCCTCTTCCTGGGTCCTAGGAGAAAGGCTCTTTCTACAGCTGCCCAGCCTGCACCTGCCCTGGAGGGGCAGAGCCCACCCATACCCTGCCAGGGAAGCGGATGGCACCAGACGAGGCCCCAGCATGCCCCCAGATTTCAGCTGGGAACAGGGCAACTTATTTAGCCCCTGACTTCCTCAATTTACAGCAAGGGAAGTGGGGCCCAGGGAGAGGAAAGGACTTGGCCAGAGGTGGGGAACCTGTGGCCTCTAGGTCCTCGGGTGCGGCCCTTCGACTGAACCCCAAATCCCCTTAATAAAAGGATTTGTTCTGTAAGACTTGGACTCAGACAAAGGCCTCACCCGAGGACCTAGAAGGCCACATGTGGCCTCGAGGCCACAGGCTCCTCACCCTTGGCCTTGACCAAAGCTACACAGAAGTTGACGGCCGACCCGGCCCCAGAACTCAGGTCTCCCGGCTCAGTCCTGGGCTTTTGTTTCTTTGGTTTTCTTCTCCATAGATCTTATATCTAGCTGTGGATGGGGACAGGACAGAGCTGGCCAAGTGGGAACAAGACCAGGAGTCCAGCTGAGGCAGCAGGGTCTGGGGCAGACAGACTCAGGGGTCAGGAGGTCAGAGCGTTGTTGAGGTATTCTGGTAGTGAAATGAGGACCTGAGTTCAAATCTGGCCACTATCACTCCTTGGATAACTGCTCTTGCCTCAGTTTCCCCCCCAGGCCTCTCAGGTCCTTCCAGCTCTAAATCCACGATTCCTCTGAGCCAGAGACAGAAGCATTAGAAAGCAGGAGGGGAGCCACAACCACTAGTCTGATGCTGCCTGCCCAATGAGGGGTGTCAAATCAGGTCAAATCAGGACCAGGAGCAAGGGAGCCCTGTTCTGGGCAGGGGCTAGGCAGAAGGAGATCAGAAGGGTGTTAAGGTGGTCAACAAGCCCCAGGTTTCTCCATCTGGCTGCGTGCCAGACACTCAAGAGAGGTCAAGGGGAGAGAACCCAGAACCCTCTTCCCCGGGTCCAGCACCAAGCAGGGCCCCAGCAAAGTCCTGAAGGGGACATCTCAAGTCTCAGACCCTGGGGCAAACCCTCCCCTCTCCCACCCAAAGGGTCACTTCAGAAGCTATCTCGATGGCCTGAGGGGCACCAAGGGTGAGCCAGGCCCCCATCTGTCTTCCAATCTTTTTTCCCTCCCTGGGGGTGGAACCCTGAAGCCCAGAGGAGAGAAGGTGGGCAAAGAGAAAAGCCAACATTATTTGCCTACAGGCTCTGGCATCAACCCCAGTGTTTGGGAGGGTGGGGAGAGACAGGTGATGGGGATGCATCCTCAATGAGTGGCTCCATTTGCAATTCAGCTGGAGGATGGGGCCTCAGAGAGGCTTTCATGGTTGCTAGGCAACCCCCGGGAGCCCCAGTCCCCCCCACCCCCAAATCCCTTCTGTGAATAGACAAGCAGCCAATTGAGAAAGGGGGCAGGAGGGGAGGGGGAGCAGGCCAGGTGAACAAATGAACAGTTTCTCCTCAGCCTAGGCTCGCCTGCCTGCCCAGCAGGGTCAGCTAGGCCTCCACCCCCAGCCTTTGCTTAAACCAGGAGCTGGACTCCCTGGGTTCCTCGGATCTGCTGGAGGGTCCCCAGGGTCACTGCATCCACCCCTCTGTCTCTGGGCGAGGCCTCCCACCCCCAGCTCTCCATTTGATCAGCTCCAGAGCTAAATTTAGCCTGGCTTCCACCCCCAAGTCACAGAGCATGAAATGGAATTTGTTGGAGCTGGGTACCCAGGGGCGGTAGCGGGTGGTGGTGGAGGGGGGCACAGCTGTGAACACAGGCCTTAGCAACTCCCCCCCATGACGGGCCTGGCTTAGCTCAGCACTGATGCCCAGTGGGGATGGGGCACAGGGAGGAAGGACGGGTGGGAGCCAATCGCAAGGACCAAGGCCC
Organism: Vombatus ursinus; assembly: GCF_900497805.2. Lineage (NCBI taxonomy): Eukaryota > Metazoa > Chordata > Mammalia > Diprotodontia > Vombatidae > Vombatus > Vombatus ursinus. Next base: position 4,121,691 of record NW_020950600.1, on the reverse strand, counting down.
GGGATCGGTGCGTCCAGGGCCCAGAGCTCAACCCCTACACAAAGCGCTCCCAGGACAGGGGCCCCCAGACAGAGAGCTTTCCCTCCGTGTGTACCCCTCCTGCTCCCGGGTAGAGGCTGGCCTGGGACTTTGCTAGGTGTCCTGGGTGCTACCCAGATCTGGCCTTTGCGGGGGATGCTGTTAATCCCCTCCCCTAAAGCAGGTACTGAGGCCAGAGAGAGCCTAAGGGGAGGATGGAGTTTCGGAACAACCTGGCTCAGAACTCATCCAGTGGGCTGGTCATGGTCTCCCCCAAGGCTGCTCTTCAGGGTGCTGCTGCCTCGCTCGGCACCCCGCCCCCAGCTCTCCCACTCCTCTGGGCAGGCTGGGCCTGGCTGGCCCCAGGACAAAAGCATCAGACTGCCCCCTGCCCAGGACAAAGGAGGGAGGGACGGGGATCACCAACTCTCAGCTGCGTGAGTAGCGACAGCCTTCCTTACCATCTTGCCATACACTCTATTGCCCGAGGGTTAGGGGAAGCTCTCAGCCTCACAGGTCCCACAGGGCAGGGAACCCATCTGGTCCCGAAGATGTAATCCCCTCCAGGGAGACGTGAGAGCCCTCCCCGGCTCTGGGGACCTGACGGCTGAGAGACAGAAAGGCTGTGTGGCTGAATTAAGACACAGCCCAGCCCCTGTTCCTAGGGAGACTCCTGTCTCCCAGTCTGAGAGGGTGACCTGGCCCAAACTTCCTCCTTACCTCTTCTCCTGGGGATGGGTGAAGGGGCTGGCTGGTGCAGGGACCACAGAGGCCCGGAGCAGTGTCTTGACAGGGTTCTGCCAGTTATTCTCACTTGCTGACCTAAAGGCCTGGAAGTTGTGGGTGCCCTGGAGATGCTGGGCGGCCTCCTGCATGGCCTTCACATCCAGGTGACTGAGGGCAGAAGAGGGTGGGAAGCCATGAGGGCATTCTCCCAGCTCCCACCCAGCCCAGGGACTGGCCTTCTCAGTGGCAGCAAGGAAGAAAGGATAGAAAACGTTCTCTCCTAGGCCCAGGGGCCTCAGCGTCTGCCTAGCCCCTTCCCCTGAATATGAGCTAAGGGTGGGGAGGGGGCAGCATAAGTCACAGCTCGGCACTTACTCAGTCCTCAGTGCCCAGCACAGGTTCTGTTCAAACACAGACAGCGTGTCCAGGGGGCAGCCGGTTGCCACCCGGTACAGGTAGGTCCTTGACGTGGCTTCAAAGCGAGCGTGGAAGTCGTCGGGGGCCCGAAAAGCTCGGATCACCCTGGAAAGGCAGGCGCTAGGATTAGACTGCGGGAAGAACTTCCAGTGTCCAAGACTAGCTGAAGGAGATCACAGAAGACAGGAGGATACATTGGTGCCCTGCCTGTGCCCACCTCCACAAGCGAGGACAGCCAGCGCAGAGGCAGGAGACAACTTCCAGAGGGCCAGCAACTGGCGACTGACTCAGTGAGTGGGAGGTGGCAGCACCTGGGCCTCTGCTCAGAACCAGTTTTAAAAGACCCTGAGGTTGGGGGATTTCAACAGATCACCAAGAATCTATGTGTCAGGCACAATGCTAAGGAATGGGGAAACAAAGGTAAAGAAGGAAAGGGTCCCCGCCCCAAGGAGCCTCCATCCTAATGGGGGGCCAAGGAGGAATGTAAGCAGATACAGAGCAAAAATACAAAATCGAGGCAAGGTAATTAAGCACGGGCCTCAGCAGTCGAGGGGGTCAGGGAAGGCTGGGTCAGAAACGAAACCAGGGATTCTATGACAAGGGAGGAAGCATGGTGAAGGGAGACGGACAGCCCTATGGAAGGGTGGGAAAGGCAGTGAAGAGCAATGAGGCTGACAGGTGTAGCGGGCAGAGAACTGGCCTCAAAGCCTGAAAGGCCTGGGCTCCAGTCCCACTTCTGACACACACTAGCTATTTGACTCTGGTCAAGTCAACTAACCTCTTGGTACTTCTAGACCAACGGTGTCAACCTCAAATAGAAACGGGGCCTGCTAATTAATTCATGAGGAGCCCCACGGGCAATGTGCTTAGTTTTAAAATGTGTTATCTTCAATTTTATTGGATTTCTATTTCTTTTGTTAAATATTTCCAAATGACACTTTAACATAGTTTGGGCTGCACTTGTAGGCCACACACTGGCTGGGGAGGGGAGGGAGGGTGGGGAGGGTGGACACTTCTCCACTAGGCAGAACCCTACAGAACTCCAGGTCATAGAGAAGGTGCAGACCTGTGTTGGTGGAGGGAGTGTCCTCATCTGGAAGTTCCCTACATGAGTGGCATCACAGATGGCATCACTGGGAAGGCAGGCTGGAGCCAGGCTGGAAAGGTCTTTACCAGGAGTTTCTATCTGATTCTGGAGGTGACAGGGAGCTACTGGAGTTTATAGAGGAGGTGAGTGACACAGTTAGATCTGTGCTTTAGGGAGATCACACTGGCAGCTGCATAGAGGGGGATTCCTGATCTATTGGAGGCTGGACGGGAGTGAGCAGGGCACTGAGACCAGCAGCTACCACAATAGTCCAGGTGGGAGGTGATGAGGATCTGCACCAGGGTGGGGTGGGGGCAGAGGAGAGACGGGGGCACATTCGAGAGATGCTGTGAAGCTAAAACCGACAACAGGGAGGAAGAGTGGGGAGTCAACAAGGATACCAATACTGGTGAGCCAGGGTGCCGTGGATCAGCGACAGGGAAGTTTGGGAGAGGAACAGGCTTTGGGATAAGGAGAGAGGTCAGTGTTGGACATGCCGAGCCTGAGATGCCTACAGGACATCCACTGGGACAGGACCATAGCTTGGGACAAAGGCCGACTGCCACTGACTTCGTAGATCTGGGAATGGGCACAGAGGTGAAAAGGAAAACCATAGAAGCTGATGAGGTCATGGACAGAGGGTATATCAAGAAAGAAGAGAGCCTTATGCAGAGCCCTGAGGCCCATCCATGGCCACAGGGGTCAGCTATGGACCAGGATCTCCTAGTTCTGGTCCCTGATGCCACAGGCCAACATCAAATCCTGGGCTAGGAAGAGGCTACTTCCTGCCCCTCCCAGAGCCAGAAATAATCATGAGCCTTGAAGAGGTGCTAGACAAGACTGGCACCGTGACACCCCCAGAGGCCAACCAGTCCATCTGCCCCCATACACATCCTGGCCTCCCAGCCAGTCCCTCCCAAAGGTGGATCATCTCTATCTCCTGCTCTCGGCAATTCTAGGAAGGGGCTGTCCAAGACGCCTGGTGCTGATCCTTGCTCACATGAGAAGCCCTTTCTAAAACAGAGCCGTAAGAAGCTGAGATACTTGGGGAGACCCCAAATCCTTGGGGCTGACATCAAGCCTGGCAAAACCTGAGGATTGGATCATGGAGAACCAGGGGGAGAGGCTAAGCTCAGGCTCCCTCCAAAACCTGGAACAAGACTGTGCCCTGAGGAATGTATGTTAACCGACTAAGGGTGGCCTAGCCTACGTCTGTGGGCGGGGTGACAGAGAGGGGCTGGGCCTGAAGGATCTGGGGGGAGGTTTCTGTACCTGATGTCAGGGTGCGCCAAGTGTCTATTGAGGGCTAACGTGAGGATATCAGGTGAGAAAGGGGGTCGGCCAGTCAGGCGCTGAACGTCTAGATGGGCAGAGTTCTCGAGAGCGTGGACACCAGCGTCCGTTCGGCTGGAGATGTTAAACTTGACCGGCGTGACGGACCTCAGCCGCTCTGCAGCTTTCTGCGATTGGATGGTATGTGGGTGAGGCAGGGACCCCATTTATCCCCTTCCCCTGCCCTCAGCGGGATAGTGCCCAATGAGGCAGCGCAGAGCTCCTGAATCTGGAATCCCCAAAAGTCCCGGGATCCTACCTAGCTTGTTCTGTGACTTTGGAAGAGTCCCTTCCCCAGTCTGGGCCTCAGTTTCCCCCTCTGTAAAGTGAACAGGCTGGGCCCCATGATCTCTAGATCTCTTCCAGCTCTGAGCCCTACGATCCAGTGCACCCGCAGGCTAGAAGTTCCCCAGGGATCTAGAGGAATCTTGTACCATGGCAGGACTCGGGGGAAGGTCATGCTTTCCAAGGATCCATCCACCTACTCACAGTCCTGCCTCAAGTTTATATGCCGTGGTACAGTCTGTGTTATGGGGATCCAGGCGCTCCTGGACTCTGCAAAAGTTCAAGCCCCAGCCACCCTACTGCTGCCCCCATCTTATTCAGTGACCTGTTTCCAGACAGCATGAGGTCTTTCTGTCCACTCCCCCACCTCCAGCCGGGCAACTGCGTGGAGTCCCAGCCCCCACATAAACAGAGACTTAAATCAAGGGGCAGGGGTGGAAGGCTAACAGTAGAGATGGCATTTGCACCTACATTCCGGCTAACTCCTGGCTGTCCCATCCCCAGCCTTACCTTCCTTGTGCAGACCAATGCCCTTCTCCCTCACCGCCACCTTACAGCGCCTTTGGGGCTCCACTCACCCGCTGCCTCCTATGGAGAAGCCTCTCCTGACCCCCGCCCCCGCACTCACTCCCTTCTCCTCAAACCATCCTGTATCTATATCCCGGACAGCAGACAACGCACTCACCTCGAGAAGATTCTGGACTCCAATCCCCTGCTTTGGCTGTTTGACAGCCATGACCCCACTGTAGGGAGAGAGAGAGACAGAGACGAAGAGAGAGACAGAGGGGGGAGGGAGGGAGGGAGAGAGAAACACAGAGACAGACAGAGACAGATACAGAGAGAGAAACAGAAAAGGGGGAGGAAGGGAGAGAGATGGAAGGAGATGGGGGGAGAGATACACACATAGAGACACACAGAGAGCAGAGGGGGGAGGGAGACACAAACAGAGAGAGAGATGGGGGGAGGGGGAGAGAGAGAGAGGCAGTGAGTCACAGCCATGCACCACTCCCACCTCTGGGAGGCAGGGACCCTAGAGCACAGAATGTCAGAGCAGAGAAGAACCCATATCCATCCAGTTTAACCACCTCAGGTTAGAGATAGGAAACTGAGGCGAGGGGGTGGGGGGTTGCCAACACCACCCCATGGTCCCATCAGGTCCCAGAAGGCAGGGACTGCTTTCAGCACACAGAGGGCCCGTTGCCTTGGCTTGTTACAATCAGCACAGGGGTCACCTCTCGTTATGAGGGGTGATTCCCCCTAAGTCATTCTTTTTCCTCTTGAATTGATTTCTCTGTGGGAGCCTCCAAGATCCTGCAGGCACCCATCTCTGGCCTCCTGGCCTTGGGGTTCTTCTTTGGAACCCGAGCCTGAACACCAGGGAAAGAAAGATGGTGCATAGCAAAGATGCTTTTCTGCAGTGGCCCCTTTTCCCCTGCCATGGCAGGTTGGGCACCCAATGGGGACCCTCCTCTAGACCTTCTCACGATGTATGTGTACGTGAAGAGAGGATACGGACTTTATCCTTTACTCTCAACTAGGCCCTCACTGCTGCATGGGCATTCTTTGGTCCTTCCCTATCTATTCTGGCAAGTTATTGCTCGTGTGACCTGGGGTGAATACTTTCTCCTCTTTGGGCCTCAGTTTCCTCATCTATAAAATGATGAGGTTGGAGAAGGTGGCCTTTGAGGTCCTCTGCAGCTTGAGAGCTACAAACTCTGTTGCAAAGGGCCTCAAACTTTGGCTTTAGGACCCCCTTACCCTCTTAAAAATGACTGAATACGCCTCCCCCCAAAAAAGAACTTTGGTTCATGTGGGTTTTCTCTCTTGATATTCACCATATCAGACATGAACACATCTTAGTATTATCAAGAAAAGAGCTTTTAGCTCAAGGAGTCCCTGAAACGGTCTCAGGAGCCTCCAGGGGACCCCAGACCACACTCAAGCACACTCCATGTTAACTTCTATTTCCATGCCACATCAACATTGGCCCTCGGCTCAGGCTGCATTGAAGAAACTAAAGCTGCCGCAGCCAGCTTCCCCAATTCTACACTTCCAATCGCCTCCATTTCAGCTCTCCCCATGCCTTTGCCCCAGGCTCAAAGGATGAGGCCACCCTTCTCTTTGCCCTCTGCCAGCACTGGGGGTTCTTGGCCCCTCCCGTAGTCTGCCCCTTCCATCTTCTCTTATATCCACCTCATTCCAAACCTCTTTTTATCCCCATTGCCATGAACGCAACCAGATCGTGGCCAAGTCTAAAAAAAACCTGCTTTGACATCCCCTCGAGCAACTGCCCTAATTCTCCCCTTCTAGAGGAAGACAAAGCTCCTGGCGCATTTTCACCTCTATTTTCTCACCTCCTACTCACTTCTCAAGCCTTGGAAATCGAGCTGCTGAAATCGCTCTCCCCAAGGTCACCAAGGACTATTTTATCAGCCTGTTCTTAGATCTAGTTGACCTTCAATGGTTGGACACTGGTCACCACCCCTGCCTCCCTGGGTTTTGGTGATATGACCCACTGGTCATGGTCCTCTACCTGTAGAAGCCCTGAGCCTCCTCAGTCTCCCCTGGAGAATCAGCCTCCACGGGTTTAATCATCACCTCTTTGCACGTGACTCCCAGATTTATAATTGTTGTTGTTCAGTCGTATCCAACTCTTCGTGACCACACGTGGGGTTTTCTTGGCCAAGATACTGGAGTGGTTTGCCATTGCCTTTACAGATAAGGAAACTGAGGCAAACAGGGTGAAGTGACTTGCCCAGGGTCATATACTTAGTGGGTACCTAAGGTCGGATTTGAACTCAGGTCTTCCTGACTCCAGGCCCAGTGCTCTATCCACTGCACCACTTAGCTACCCCTATACACCCAGCCCTAACCTTTCTCCTAAAGACTGGTCCTGCATCTCCAACTGCCTACCTGGCCAACATCTCCATCTGCGTGTTCCATTGGCCTTTGGTGGCACTGTGGATAGAGCAACGGGCCTGGAGTCAGGAAGACCTGGGTTCACATCTAGTCTCAGATACTTATTAACCCTGTTTGCCTTAGTTTCCTCATCTGTAAAATGAACTGAAGAAGGAAACAGCAAACCACTCCAGAATCTCTGCCAAAAAAAACCAAAACAAAACCCACAAACAGGGTCACAAAGGGCAGACACAACTGAAAATGAATTAATAAGAATGTCTAGAACAGAACCCATTTCCCCCAAACCCCTCACTACCCCTAATTTCTCTCTCTGTGTTCAGAGCACCACGTCTCTTTCTAATCCAATCCAATCCACACATTAAGCTGATCCTGTGTGCCTGGCACGGTGCCAGGCACTAACTATGTAATTACTAAGAAGACAGACAATCTCCCTCTTCACAGCCACCAAGGAGTAAGACCCCGGTCACTCTCCACTCCTCACTGCCCATCATCTCCCACATCCAATTCCTGGCTAAAGCTTGAGGTTTCTGCTTCCCCTTTGCCTCCCCCACCAACCCCCAGGGCTGGGCCCTCCGGATCGCTGCGGCAGCCCCACCAGGTCTGAGCCTCTCCTTCCCCTGTGCAAGAAACTCCAGCAGCTCCCTCCTGCCTCCAGGATAAAAGCCAGACTTCTCTTGGCTTAAGCCCTTCCCAGGCTGGTTCCATAGAGAGTGGACATTGCAGCCAAACTGGGCTCTTGCCATTCCTCATAGGTGACAATCCGCCTTTCACCTCGATTTGTACAGACTTTTCCCGAGTGTTTGGAATGCTCTCCCTCTTTATCTCCTCCTCTTGGAATCCCTAGTTCCCTTCCAAACTCAGCTCGAGCTCCAACTACCTCCTATACTAGGCTCTTCCTCATCCCTCCCACTGACAAATCACTGCATCCATTTCAAATTTACTATACATTTCACGAAGCAGCTGGGTGGCTCTGTGGATAGAGAGCTAGGCCTGGAGTCAGGAAGAACTGAGTTCAAATCCAGCCTCAGACACTTACTAGCTGTGTGACCCTGCGCAAGTCATTTAACCTGTTTGCCTTAATCCACTGGAAAAGGAAACGGCAAACCTCTCCAGTATCTTTGCCAAAAAAAAAAAAAAAAAAAAAAATCCAAGGACAGCATTGGCATGCTACAGTCCACAGGGTCACAAAGAGCTAAAATCAGTCAGTCAATAATCATTTATTAAGCACCTACTGTGTACTAGGGAAGGAAATGGAAAACCTCTCCAGTATCTTTGCCATGTAAACCCCACGGGCAGTAATGGCATGCTATGACCTATGGGGTCACAAAGAGCTACAAGCAGTCAAACATTTATTAAGCTCCTGCTGTATACCAGAGAAGGAAACCACAAACCTCTCCAGTATCTTTTCCAAGAAAATTCCATGAATAGTACTAGTGTGCTATGTGCTAACAACAACATATGTATCACTTTTCTCCAACAGAATAAAAGCTTTTTTAAAATTTGTTTTTTACTTTTGGGGAGAACTGGAGTTAAGTGACTTGCTCAGGGTCACACTGCTAGTAAGGAGAACAGAAGCTTCTTGAGGGGAGAGACTGTTTTTGTCTTTGCATGGAGAGCACATGGTACAGTGCTTGGCACACTGTAAGACTGTGAGTTCCTTCCCATGATGAACAGTGGAACTGAATTCTGAGCACAGACTGAAGCAGAATTGTTTCACTTTCTTTATTTTTCTTTTCTTTTTAACATGACTACTACGAAAATATGTTCTGCATGACTTCATATATCATGCCGCTTGCCATCTCAAGCAGTGAAAGAGGGGCAGGAGGAGGGCAAGAATTTGGACCTCAAAATTTAAAAAAAAGAATGTTAAATTTTTTTACGTTTAATTGGGACACATTTAATGAAATAAACAATATATATTATTATTGCTATTATTATTTTCAATCGGGAGCTCCTTGAGGGCAGGGGCTGTCTTTTGCTTCTTTTTTGTAAATCACAGTGCCTGGCACATAGTAGGCACTTAAATGTTTACTGCCTGACTAGACAACATATACCTATTGAATTAAATCCCTGAAATCACAGCTCCAAGAGGCCTCTCCAACCCCAACTCGGTTGTGAGTTTTAATATCCCTCCTGAAATTACTTTGGGGTGTTTCTACAAAGTCTTACAGTGGTTAAGAGGACCAGACCAGAAATCATCAGAGGACAAGAGTTCTAATGCTGCCCTGGACAGCCATTAACAACCCAGGCCTGACCTCAGGCAAGTCACAACCTCCCTGGGCCTCAGTTCCCTATCTGTAAAACCAAGCGGTTAGGCTGGATGATGCCGGAGGTCTCCACCCAGCTATGGTGGATGTTTTCTTTATTTCCTTCTGTTCCCCTCCCCCCAGTAAAATATAAGCTCCCTGTGGGCACAGCGTTTTTTGTTTTTAAATCTCTGAATCCCCACTAGATTGGCAGGTCCTAATTAATGTTTAAATTGAACTGAATCCCCACTCTCCAGGGGGGGCTGGGTCAAAGTGCACAAGTCAGTCCAAACCGGGGTCCTTTTGACCCTCCTCCTTCTCCCCCCACCCCTATAATAGCAGACAGGCAGTGACTCTAAACAAAGCTGTTTCCCCATCAGGCAGAAATGTTTAGAAACCCAGTTTCCTGAAAACATCTCCAGTCTGGGTGCCTTCTTTAAATGGCCATCCTAAACTTAGCTCGGGTACCAACCTTCCATCCTACCCTGCCCCCCCCCATCAACCCAGCCAAACCTGATTACTGTCTGTGGCCACATCCTTCCTCTGCTCCGGGAGAGGAAGCTGGGGGTGGGTGGGAGCTGAGGACTGGGTAAGTCCCCATCCTCGGTGGCCACGGGTGGCCACAGTGCGTGCCACAGAGGAGGCTGTAAGTGCTTGCCGGCTGACTCGTGGGTTGCCTAAGCTGTGAACCACCAAGTCATGGAACTTGGCTCCAAGACGGGAAGGTGCTTGGGGATCACTGACTCCAACCTCAGCGCGAGGTCTCCCTTGGGGCGGTGGCAGAGGGGGGCTGTAAGCAAGCACCCCACTCCCCCACGCCGGGGCTGCCTTCCACATTCCTCCCTGGGCTCACTCCACTCCTTCCTGCTGCAGCCCCCAGCGTCCCACGTGGGCGCCAGGGCAATCTAGGGACACGGGTGGGGGAGGGGGACCCCACGGGCAGGGGGCGGGGCCCGATCCCCTCCCCCCTTGGGGTCCCGGGGCCCCAGTCTCCGCCCCTACATACCTAAAGGCGGTCCCCACGTATTGGAAGAACACGAGGTAGCGCGCGCGGGGCGAGTCCATGGCCGCGTGGGAGGGGGCGGGCTGCAAGGTGGGGCGGGTCGGCCCCGCCGCGCGTGCCCGCCCCCGGCCAAGCGGACCCCGCCCTCCCGCAGCGCGCGCGCCGGCCCGGCTCGGACTCCAAGGCCACCGCGCGCTATTGGACAGGAGGGAGGGCCGGGGGGAGGTGGTGAAATGGGAGCGCGAGGGGGCGGGGCCCCCAGGGGCGGAGCCTCTGCTTAGGGAGCGGGGAGCAAGTGGTAGCCGAGTCCCGGGACGCACAGAGGGCGGGTGGCGAGGGGCCAAGTGTCCCCCAGCCGAGAGAGCAGCCTCAGGACCTTCCAGGGAGCGCGTCCGCTTTGCCCTGGACCCAAGACGGTCTGGCATTCTCCGCTCCCGCGGCCCTTCGGGGTCCCGAGTCCTCACCGAGATGCTTGGGGTCCGCGCCTTCTCTGAGCCCACGCTTTCACTTATATCCCCACCTTGGAGTCTGGGGGTAGGGGCTTGTTTTTGAAGGGGTCCTGTGTCCCCTCCCCCCCCAGTTTTATTTCTCTCCGTGTCTCCGACTTTCTCTGTCATACTGTCTCTGTTTTTCTGTATCCCTGTCTCTGTCTCTGATTCTGTATCTCTCTTTCTGTGTCTGTCTCTATCATACCGTCTGTTTCTTTCTGTCTCTCTGTCTTGTGTCTCTGTCTCTGTCTCTCTGTCTGTCTGTCTCTCTCTCTCTCTCTCACACACACACACACACACACACACACACACACACACACACACCCCTTTAACAGGACACCTCGAACAGAGAGACCTAAAAAAGCGAACAATCCGGAAGTCAAGTTACTGCTCTGGCTTCGGTCCACAGGTTGGAGAACGCTGACTGGGTCGTTTCCCCTCCCCCCTCCATTCACCGCTCGTGCCAAACTCCACTCCTAAACCCAGCCTGTGCTCTCCAGCCTTTCGAATCCCAGAAAGCCAGGCTGGGAAGGGATCTCAGAGGCTGCTTGTCCCAACCCAGACCTGACCGAGGATCTGTCGGATAGGATTCCCCACAAGTGGGTAATCGACCAACCAACCTGTACTGGACGAGCTCCAGCGATGGAGAATTCGCTGTCGGCCCAGGCAGCCCGATTCACTCTGCCATGGCTGGAATTTTAAGGAAATTTTCTTCTGACATGAGCCTGAGTTTCTCCCTGAACCTTCCACCCATTATTTCTGCCGTCTGGGGCCAAGCAGGGCAATCTCTTTTCCAAATAACCTTTCAACTGTTTGGAGACAGACACCAAATCTGGTCCTTCCCCACTCCTTTTCTCCTCCCCTCTCTTCCCCTTCTCTCCTTTCTTCTTCTCTCTCCTTCCATCTCTCCCTCCTTTCCTCTCTCTCTCGTCTCTC
>NW_020950600.1:4079655-4110224 GCF_900497805.2 Vombatus ursinus | reverse complement strand
CTCTCTCTCTCCGCCCCCCATCTCTCCTTTTCCTCTTTCCTCCCCTCCCCTCTCCAAACACCCCTATTTCCTTTAAGGTTCCTCCATTGATTCAAGGCACTTCCCTGTCCTGCTTGCCTTCCCCTGAATGGACACTGCAGTGTGTCTCGGAGAACTGTGACCAGGGCAAAGGCACTATACTGTCCCACAGACTGAGCTCTCCCTAGCTTGCTCTGTGGGGGGAGGGGCAGGGGGGGCTGCCACATCCCACTGTTGATTCCTGTGGAGCACAAAGATCCAGTGGCACCACGAGGCAGTGTGGTTTTGTGACAACAGCACCGAACATGGAGTCAAAAGGAAGTGGGTTCAACTCCAGACTCAGAAATTTACTAGTTGTGTGATTCTGGGCAAGTCACAACTTCTCTGTTTCTTAGTTTTCTCATCCGTAAAATGGGGGAGGGGAATTGGGCTCTCTAAGGTCCCTCTAGACAAGCCTCCCATCCTGGACCTCCACGACTTTGATTCCATTGTTCCCTTTCCCTGCAGAACTTCTACTGATTAGCCTCAGTGGGCCTCAGTTACTTTGCCAGCAAAATGGTTGGGGGGTTGGGTTGAGCAGGGGTTGGATTCGATGATTTCTGAGGGCTGCTTAGGTGGGGTCAGGTCTGATGTCAGGAAGACTCATCTTGCTGAGTTCAAATCTGGCCTCAGACTCTTAGCAGCAATGTGACCCTGGGCAAGTCATTTCACTCTGCCTCAGTTTCCTCATTTGTCAAATAAGCTGGAGAAGGAAATGGCAAACCGCTCCAGTTATCTTTGACAAGAAAACCCCAAATGGGGTCAGACAGAGTGGTTCCCAACTGAACAGAGAGGTCCCTTTCAGTTTTAAATCTATGATCCTTCAAAGCTCCCCAGGCTTCCTTACTGAACCTCCACCCTGCCCATTGCCCCCAGAAGCCTTCCCTGAGCCCCTCCCCCTTTGGGAAGGATATTCCTTTGGCCCCTGCAGAACACTTGGTTTTGCACCTCTCTCATATGCTTATTTATCAGTGTATTTAACCAGACCTGCAATTTCATAGGACATGCCAGGGGAGGAACTCTGGTTCCTCTGCTAAGGGTTCTACTATTCATATAGTCTTGGAGAGCTAACTGCCTGGGGCCCTGAGAGATGCCCCTCTCTGAGGTGATTGCCTCTAAACTTTGGTTATTGTAGCTAGATGGATGTTTTTGAAGTGCATAGAGTGCCTACCAGGCACAACCCTACCAGGTTGGAGTCATGGGTTCCTTAGTGGCTGTGTGACCCTAGGCAAGTCATTTCCCCTCTGTTTGCCTCAGTTTGCCTCCCAGGTAGGTGGAGGACCAAACAAGAAAACATCTGTAATAAGTGCTATATAGATACTATTATTATTATCCCTCTATGAGGGCAGCATCTCCCCTAGAGATCAGCACAGTGCCCCCCCCACACACACAGAAGGTGGGTAATGAATGTTGACTGAATGGGAAATAAAGGCTTACATTTCTATACTGCTTTAAGGCTTGCAAAGCACTGGACATTCAGTAGAGCCTTACCAAACCCTGTGAAGTAGGTGCTATTATCACCCCCATTTTCCAGGTGAGAAAACAGAGGCTCAGAGGACCAAAGTGGTTTGTCCAGAGTCATATGGCTAGGAAGTTTCTGAGGTGGAAGCTGAACCCAGGGCTTCCCAATGCCAACTCCGGTGTTCTATCCACTACACCATGCTGCCTTTATCAGAGCCCTGAATTAACCTCAGCCCCAAATCCCACTCCTTTCACCCCCTGAATTCTATTTAATTCAACATTCATTGTGCAAACTGTGTGGAGCATTGTACTCAGAGGCCAGGCACTGTCTTCTATGTATATTTATCCCCAGGGCTCAGCACAGTGCTGGGCACATAGTAAGAGCCTAATAAAATGCTTTTCCATTCATTCATTCATAGCTGGGATACCAGCATGGGGCCCTGCACATACTAAGTGTTAATAGACATTCACTGAATTGAAGTGAATCATACAGATCATTCATTGGGAGCTGGAAAGGCCCTTAGAAGTCAACAATCCAACTCTCTAATTTATGGATAAGGGAGCTGGAACCCAGAGAGGGGAAGTAGTTTGCCTGGGGTTACACAGGTGTTAAGTATTGGAAGTGGGATTCGAACTCAGGTCTTCCTGACTTCAACTCCAGTGCCCTAGCCAGTAGACCAGTCCCCACCTCGGAGAAGCTTACTTCTTTCTAGGGTGCCATACTAAGATAGGAGTCCTCGAACACGGAATCCTATGAGTAGCTAGGTGGTGCAGTGGAGAGAGTACTGGGCTTGGAATCAGGAAGACTTATCTTCATGAGTTCAAATCCAGCCTCAGATACTTTCTAGCTGTGTGACAAGTCACTTTACCCTGTGTGCCTCAGTTTCCTCAACTGTCAAATGAGTCTTCTCTTACTCCCTTAGATAAATAGATCACAGGAAGTCATCCAGGGCACAGAGTCGTGAAGTCACTCTCCTGGGGTCACACAGCTGAGGAGTAAAAGTGGCAGGATTTGAGTTTTTGTCTTCCTGACTTCAAGGCCAGCCTTCTGTCCACCACATCTTCATGGTCTCTCTGAGGCCAAATGGGGCTAGGGACAGAGTGAGGCCGAGCACGAGAAATTTGACACAGAGAAGAGTGCTTTCTGTTGGAAGGGTCCTGGCAGGCTCCTTGGAGAAAATGGGGCATGATCTAGGCTTTGAAGGAGGAAAAGGATGTTAAGGCAGAGATGAGAGAGAGATGCCATTCCAGGCATGGGGCTCATTTGAATTCTGGGAGGGGCAATAGGCAGGGGCAGAGCAAGAAGGATCTGGTTGTTCTGGGGAGTATGTGATGGGGGGAAGGAGGGATGGGAAATGGGGCTGGGAAGGTAGGTTTGAGGCAAACTGTGTGGGGAGTGAGGGGCCTTCAGTGCCAACGCAAAGAGCTTTTTTTTTTTTTTTTTTTTTTTTTTGCTTTTTAGTGAGGCGATCAGGGTTAAGTGACTTGCCCAGGGTCGCACAGCTAATAAGTGTTAAGTGTCTGAGGCTGGATTTAAACTCAAGTCTTCTTGACTCCAAGGGCAGAGCTCTATTCACTGCGACATCTAGCTGCCCCTCAAAGAGCTTATTTTTATCCTTAGGAAGGATTGTGAGAAGGGCAATTACATGATTAGATAGACCCTGACTTAGAGCTGGAAAGAGCGTCTGGGGGTCATCAAATCAAAGCCCCTGCTTTTACAGAGGAAGAAACTGAGTCCCAGGGAAGTCAAATGTGATCAAGGTCATGGGGGTGGAGGCAATGGGAGAGTGTTCAAGATCATAGGAAAATGAATTTAGAGCTGAAAGGTCAGAATTAAACTCCTTCATTTTACAGAAGGGGAAACTGAGGCTCAGAGAGGTTAAGTGACTTGCCTAGGGTAAGCTAGCAATATCATAGACTGGATTTGAACTTGGGTCTTCCTGATTCTAGGCCCTGAACTTTATCCACCCACTATAACACTCTTCCCTCCTGGTGTGGATGCCTCTGAGATTTCTGTCCAGTTTCTGGGAGAGTCATCAATTGAAACAGGTGAGTTGAGAGGGGGTGCAGAGGGTTTTTTTGGGGGGGAAGGCATTCCTTTCTGTACATGTGGAGTTCTAGGTGTCTAAGGTGCCCTCAGACAGAGATGTTTGACAGGCAATGGGAGGTACTGTGTAAGAGTGGGATACCTCGGAAAAAGCCCAGGCTCTAGGGGAAAAGATCTGGATTCAAAACCTGCCTCTGAGCTTTACCATCCATGTGACCTGGGGTAAGTCCCCTAACCTTTCTGGGCCTCAGTTTCCTCATCTGTAAAATGAGAGGGTTGGGTCAAATGGCTTTAAAGGTCGCTTCCAATTTTAAATCTATGATCCTATGACCGACCAGTGCGCACCACAGTGCCTGGAATATAGTAGGCATTTAATAAATGCTAATTGACTGACTAGGTGACCTTCCAATTCGAGGTCTAAGGATCTCTCCCTCTGGCACTAGGGATGATTGTGGAGGCTGGAGATCAATTAGTCATTTCTTATGAATAGAGACAGGTGCTAAACCTCGCAGGAACCGCGGCCCCACCCAGAGGTTACCTAGTCCATCTAGGTTCGAAGGGTTGGAGATTTCAGAGGCATCTTCACAGTTGAAGGAAGCCGGGGAACGTTAAGGCAGTGAGCAGGGGTCACCTCGCTGAGGCCATAACCTTGGGGATCCTTTTTCGTTAAAGGGGCAGAGGCAGCGGGGTGCATCAAAGTGAGGGGTCAGAGAAAGAGCCGCGTGTGGGCCCTGACTCTATTTACTGACTGGTTGACCTTAGCCTAGCCACGTCACCCCTAGGGACTTCAGTTTCCTCCTCAGTAAAAGGCGAGAGTCTCCCTAAAGGACCCTCACGGGTTCCCTCTCAGCTCTGTATGGAAGATCTGGGGGGTGCCGCCTCCGAGAGGGGGAGGAGTCAGAGGCGCCCGACAAAGGCCAGGCAGATGTAAATGACACGCCGGTGCCTGGGGAGGGGCTTACGGGTAAAGGGGGCGCGGCGGCGGCGGCGGCGGCGGCGGCGGCGACAGGACTTTGGCGACGCTCCCTGCGCGGTGACAGGCCCGGCTGGGCGGGCCGGGGCGGACCGGGGCGGGCCGGAGCGGGCGCTGCAGCGGCCTCGTTCCCCAGCCCGAACGGGCTGGCTGGCTAGCGAGTGGAGCCGACGGGAGCAGGCGGAGCGCAGCGCAGCCCGGCCAGGGCGGGCTGGGGTGGCCATGGCACGGGCGCTTCCCCTCTGAGAGCCCGGGCCGCGGGCGGAGCCGCAGAAATGACGGTGGAGTTCGAGGAGTGCATTAAGGACTCGCCCCGATTCAGGTGAGACGCCTCGGACCCGGGGCCGGCCGCGATCGGGGAGCCCTGGGACATCGGGACTCCGCGCGCCCCTGGAGACGGAGCGAGGCAGGGACCGGGAGACACGGCCAGAGACCGAGGGAGACGGGGGCAAAGGCAGGGACCGAGACACACCCAGAGACAGAAAGGCAGAAGGGACACCCACCCAGAGAGAGACAGGTCCAGAGAAGATGAAGGCAGGAACCCAAACCCAGAAACAAGAGATACACACGCCGGGAGAGAGAACCAGAGGCGCAAAGACCTAGAGAGAGAGAGAGACACGCCCAGAGAGAGAGAGAGAAAGAGAGAGAGAAACTGCCTCGCCTCCCAAGCAGAGACAGAGGAGACAGAGACATAAAGAGAGACAAGAGACCCACACGCCCGGAGATGGAGGCAGATGGAGGCAGACCCGCAGACACACACACACACACACACACACACACACACACACACACACACACACAAAGGCGCACACTGCCTGGAGCTCCCACGACTAGTCCCCCTCCCCTTCCTGTCCAGGTTCCACGTGGGGCGTGTCACTGACAGACTCTGGAGCCTTTGGCCCCCGTCTTCCTGACCGCCCCCCTCCCCCCAGGGGCCGCAGCTCCTTCCTGGCTCTTCTGGCCCCAGCGTGGTTTGGGTTTCCTCTGAGCTCTCTGGAGGGGCAAGGGGCTACGTTGCAGGGCATGCCTTGGGGGGCACCCCAGGCCCCAAAGATAGACATAGGTTTGAGGGCCTGGGTCTGTTCCTCCGGAAGATGCCCCCATGACAGAACCCCCTATCTTTGCTGGAAGAGAAGGAAAGCAGGAGAGAAGAGGGAGGGTCTTTATGTGAGCAGGAGGCTTTATACTGTGACAGCCCATCCCCTCCCCCACCTCCTGCATCCAGGGTCTCAGTCCCTTTGGAAGGTCGGTTGGAAAGGCCAGTAGGGTGGCAGAGAAGGGGCTTCTATTTCAGTTTCAGGCTCCCCTAATAGACTCCCCCTGCTCAATCCCTCCAGCCCCAGTCCCACAGCCCTTCCCAAGGGAACAAAGGGACCTTTCCAGATAACAATTATCCCAGAGAGAAAGGGACAGAAGGTTTGAGGTCCCCTGTTCACTGGGCTCTGGCTGCCTCCCTGTACGTGGCTGTCGATTGTCCATCTGTCCACCCCGGCTCCCTGTCTGTCCATCCTCCACACTTTGTCTGTTCGTGTGTCCCTGAGGCTGCCTGGCAGGGTGGGCAGTGCCCCCATTCCCCTGTTGGTGCGAGCTCTACTAGGAAATGTCTACCCAATAGGGAAATGCTGAAGAAGTGCCCCCAGCCTCAGAGGCAGCAGAGGGATCGGGCAGGAAAGCTGGCCAAAGACCTCACCAAGCTGCCAGGGCAGGACCTCACCCAGCAGCATTGCTGGTGTGTGTACTTTGCACACACATGTGCATACCTGTGCACCTGTGCACAGACACTTGGTACCACAATGTGCATGTGCACGCACAGGCGTATATATTCATGTGCATGTGTATGTATTCACACACATATGCACATTCACACGAACCTGTGTTTGTGTGTATAAACATGTATGGGGATGAATGGGTCTGTGTTTGTGTCCCGTTTCTCTGAAGGACTCAGGCCTGTGACTCTGTACTCTTTCTATAACTGCTCCGGGAGACAAAGACAGCAGCCCCTTCCTTAGCTCAGGCCCTCCCTTCCTCCTTTTCTACCTTCTTCCCTCCTGCTCTCTCTTCTTTCCATGACTGTCCTGGGGACCCAAGCATTTAGGGGCCCGGAAAGAAATTAAAGGCAGAAGTGGACTAGGTGAGCAGAACTGAGGATATCTCCCAGACTGGACAGTGGAGGAGGACAAAGGTGGGGGTTGGAGTCAAGGTGCATGGGGGGGGGGACGGTAATAGGTGGGTAGGAATAGTCATTCTTTAAAGGTTTGGAAGGTGGAGAGAGCTGTGGGTGAAGATGGGGGATGAGTGGAGAAAGTGTGAGCATCAGTGCAGGAGAAGGATTATAGGGAGGAGGGGTCTCTGTTTCTCAGGGAGAAAAATCCGCTTTTAGTCAGTGAGGATGAGAACACCTTTAGCCTGTCTTCCTTCCCTTTCTGGGAATCGTTCCTGCTTGGTCTGGGTGGTTTGGAGCACTCCCTCCTGTCCTGTCTGCCTGTTTCTCTGGAGGGGGAGGGAAGAGGGATTCCTGTGGAATGTCCCCAGAGCTGGATCACCCCTTCCTGACCCCTTCCACTCCCGTCCTGGCCCTAGGGTAGGGATTGGTCTTGGTAGCTGAGGTGGGGTCTCACTGCTGGTCCTGTCTGAAGGCTAGAGGAGAAAGGGCCAGGGACCAGGAGCAGGAGACGGTGCTGATTTTGGGGGATTGCCTTTCCTTACTACTCAGCTCTTCCCATTTCTCAGAGGGTTTGCAGTCCTGAGGCTGATCAGAGTTCAGGTTTAGCAGCAAACTTTTCCCCACCCCATACTTCTTCTGCTGTCATCAGCCTCCAGCCCCATCCTAGGAGCTTTGGGATTTGTGGGGTTCCTATCACTGTGGTCTTTTTCCGTGGCTCTAGCGCCATGGGATGGGAAGCTGAGAAGCTTTTGCCCTCCCCCCCTCCACACCTTTGCTCTAGTCTCCTCCCTGCTCAGGCATGCCTGCCTGACCTGGCACTACCTGTTTCTGAGAGCGGCCTTGGGGGAGGGCCCGTGGGGGTACCTCTCCCCCTACTAAGATGCACAGAGTTCGTCCTGCGCACTTGGAGAATCGTTCTAGATTTAGATTACAGGCTGGTGTGTGTCCTTAACCTCACATTCCACCCACAGCCACCTTCCCTCCCCCATGTATACTGTAGCCCACTTCTCCTGAGTTGGAGCCTAGACTCTTGAGCCAACTTTGCTGTGTGACGTGCCCTCCCTCTCTGATTCCCTTTTCCTCAATCAGGATGGCGAGAGGGGTCTGTATGCCCCAACATTTAGCGGGGAAAGAGTTAGTCACAGGCTCTGGGAGTCCCCTCTGGATGCATCATTCACTGTCTATGGTCTGTCTTGCTGTAGTGTTGGGGGAGGAGGGGTCCTTGCCACACCCACCAAGGAATGAGTAAAGCCTACCCAGTGGCTACAGGGGAGGAGTTGTGGTCTGAGCCCTGGAAGCCGTGCCCCTTGGGGGCTTGTTCGACTGGTGGGGAGGTTTGGGAAGACCCCTACACTCCTGCGCCTGCCAGGAAGGTGTCTGAGGGCTGAGGATGTGGCACTTTGGGAGAACTAGCTACAGTAACACGAGCTAATGGGGGGGCAGATGGATTGGGGGGGAGAAATCTGTGGGCAGAGAGGAGCCAAGGTTTGGGGGGGAGGTGGAGAGTGGAAAGGATGTGGTCAGCGGGTGTCTGCTCGTAGGATTGGGATCACCATGCCTTTGAGCTTGGGGGAGCCTTGTCTGCCTCTGCCCTGCCCCCTCCCATTGTGGGATCCCTGGGAGCAGGGAGGAGCTGGGAGCTGGGAGCAGATGTTCTTCGTCTTTGCTGGCCCCGGTTGGTTGGGAACTAGAGGAAGGAGGCTGGGGCTGCTGTTAACAGGAGGGATCGAGGCTAGGCCTCCACAAGGATTCTATCGCAAAGCGTTAGAATAGGCTGGAGATGTAACAGGAGGCATTGGGCTTAGACATCGGGAACTGGAGGAGAGTTAGTAAGAATAGTAATATCATAACGAGAGACGATTTCCTTGTGGTTCTTCCCATACAAAGGAGACCCATCCCCGACCCTGGTGTCCAGGCTGTGGCTGCCCCAACCCCATGCCCCCTGAGCAGCCCTGGTCTTCAGTGCCTGCGGCTCAGACGGGCATTTTTCTGCTCCCTCCTCCAGTTCTCTGCTCCCCCCTCGCCTCCCCACCAGCTTCACCCCTCCTGTCTGCTCAAGCCTTGACCTCTGTCCGATGCCCTGATACAGACAATCTGAGAGGCTCTGGGGAGCTGTAGAACTGGTGCGGAGTTGAGAGCCAGGGAACCCGGATTCAAATCCTGACACTGCCTTATTCAGCCCATCACTACCTCTCTGGGCTTCAGTTTTCTCATCTGTAAAATGGGAAGGTTGAAGTTGATAGCTCTGATGGTCTGAGGCTTGGCTTAGTGGATAGGTCACGCCTGACCTGGGGTCAGGAAGACCTGGGATCAGGAAGACCTGGGTTCAAATTCTGACTTCACCACTTACTAGTTGTGATCCTGCGCAAGTCACTTTCATTGTTGCCTCCTGCCTGACTCCTAAGACTCAGTAATGACGGGCTCCTATGACAGGGTGGGTCCCTTCGAGCTCCCCATCGAGGACCAGAGAACCGAAGAACCCGCTAGTTTCTGGCAACGTCGGAGGCTGGGTGAGATTACCCCAGGCTGAGCTCCTTCCACCTATGGCTTCCTTTCCTGCCGGTTTCCACTGGGGAGGTTGGAGGGTCCTAGATCCCAGTTTGGAAGGGAATCAGAATTAGAAGTGGGAGGGATTTCCTTAAAAGTCATTAAAGTTAAGTGTCTTGTTCAGGGCCACACAGCCAGTAAGTAGGTGTGCCACTATGGGCACCAAACTGTTTAATTCACCTACTATGTGTCAGGTGAGGCGGCGAGGTAGCTAGAACACTGGGCCTGGAGTCAGGAAGACCTGAGTTCAAGTCTAACCCTAGATACTTACTAACTGTGTGACAACGGGCAAGTCACTTAACCTCTATTTGCCTAATCTACTGGCAAAGGAAATGGCACACCTTTCCAGCATCTTTGCCAAGAAAACCCTTAGTCAAATATGACCAAACAACAACAATAACAACGTGCCAGGCACTGAGGTATTAGGAATACAAAGACAAAAGTGACCCAATCCCTGCCCTCAGGGAGCTTACATTCTACTGGGGATACCCCAGGTAGACAGATAAGCAAATGCTTACAAGTAAATACAAGTGCTTTCCAAAGGCAGCTGGCAGTGACTAGGGGGTGGGCAGGTAGGGAATGGGAAGGCCTCAGGCAAGAGGGGGTCCTGGGCTGCTCGGAGGAAAGATGGGACTCTCTGTGCCAGAGGTGAGGCTAGTGAGCATTCCAGATGTGGGGCGCCATTTGCATCAAGTCCGAGAAGAGGAGGATGGAATTCCATGGCCTGGGAAGGTGTCCCAGGAACAGCCCGCACACACGCCCCCGCATACCTGGAGGCTGGTTTGACAGGATCAGAGAGTGCGGTGAAAGGGAGTTAGCTGAGATAAGCCTGGAAAGGTAGGTGGGAGCCAGATTGGGGAGGGTTTGAAATGCCAGGCTGAGGATTTCCCATTTGATCGAGGAGGCAATAATGAACTGGTGTGACCCTGGACAAATTACTTAACCCCTCTGAGCTGCCTCTAGCAAATGAGGAGGGTAGATTAGTTGGGCCCCAAAGGCCCTCCGAGCTCCAGCATTCTGTGACCCTGGTCGGGAAATTGTGATGGGAGAGGAAGCCAGCTGAGAAAAGCAGCAGGCCCCGGGAAGCGCCTTCTTAGAACCTGAGTTTGCTGACTAGCTCTCTGTACGCCTCTGGGGATAGGAGGATTCTCAGGGCTAAAGGAGGCTTCCGGGATCCGATCTTAGATCAGCTTTATACATGTTTTGTAAAGATCCTTGGCCTCGGAGTCAAGAAGACCCAAGTTCAAATCCAGTCTTAGACACTTGCTTTAATAGCTATGTGAACCTGGGCAAGTCACTTAACCTCTCTTTGCCTTAATTCCTTACCTATATAAGAGGGGATTGGCCTAATCTTCTGAGGTCCCCCCAGCCCTTCATCTATGTTCCTATGATCTTACATTTTGTGTTTATACTATATGTGATGTACATGATATATGACCTATAAACACATGCATCACATATTATATAACACATACACATATGTATATACTATTTAACACACAGCACATATATAATATACATATATATTATACACGATATTACACATGTACATATATGTATGCAATATACTATATAACACATGCGTGCGTATATTCTATCACAATTCACACAATTGTGTGACACAGCAATAGATGACATGCATGTATATATGGTTTATTGTATTACACACGTACATGTTGTATGTCACTCATACACACATGTACATAACGCATTATATTGCCTATTTATATATACTTATGCATGTATTGTATACAGCCTATATTATTATACAATATATTTATAACATTACATATCACAGTGTATGTAACACATTATATTGCCTATTTATATATACTCATGCATATTTTGTATATAGCATATATTATACAATATGTATATGACATTACATATCACAGTGTATATAACACATTATATTGCATATTTATATATTCATGTATGTATTGTATACAATATATATTACACACGTATATGTAACTATAACATGATACATTATGTTATGTATACACATGTATATGATATATTATGTTATATATACACATGTATATGCATGTGTTGTACATATGTATTATATATGACACACACACACACACACACCCCTGTTGTCTCCCTCATTAGACTGTGCATTCTCTTTGATTGAGAGGTTAAGGCAACCTTTCCTCAGCATGTCTCACTCATTCATTCTTTTAACAAACTTTTTGTTTTGTTTTGTTTTTGTTTTCTTATATGAGGCAATTGGGGTTAAGTGACTTGCTCAGAGTCACACAGCTAGTGAGTGCTATGTGTCGGAGGCCGGATTTGAACTCAGGTCCTCCTGACTCCAAGGCCTGCACTCTATCTGCTGCGCCACCTAGCTGCCCCCTCATTCATTCTTGCAAAGCATATTTGTTAAAGGGCCTACTGTGCAAAGCTCCGTCCTAGGCAATGGGGGAGAATGCTCAGTCTGGAGAAGGTCTGCTTTCTGCTCTCCCTCTGTTCAGTTCAGCCAGCCTTTAGGAAGGCTCGACTCTGTGCCTTGTGGGAAGGGGCACTAGGAACACCAAGACAGAAATCAAATAGTTCTGTCCTCAGGGAGCTTCCACATCTGCTGGGGCGGAAGGGAGAGGAGACCTTCTGATGACGTGGAGGGACGGGGCATTTCTTAAACGCATACTATGTGCAGAGTCATTTCTTGGATTCTGAATAGAGCAGTCATCGTCAGCCACACCCTCCTCTGTAGTAATGATAATGTGGATTTGAGAGGTGCAAGGGTGGGGTCCGTAGGGAGGCAGGTGGGTGGAGGGTGAGCCCCTGGTTCCTGCCTGCTGGGCTGCACGTTTGAGGTACTCCCCCTGACGTCAGCAGCCAGGTCCCCTCGGTCCCAGGGCTGGCTCTTTGACATGCATTAATCTCATGTAATCCTCACAACAACCCTGGGACCTGATCAGTCACAGTACCTGCTTTCCGCCAGCTAGGTTCTATTTTTTGGAAATCCCCATTTTATTGATGAGGACAGTGAGCAGTAGAGTCTAAGGTTAAGTGACTTGCCCAGACTCGTGAAACTGACAAGTGTCCGAGGTTGGGTTTGAACTCAGCTCTTCTTCTAAGCCCCACTCTCGATTTACTTCACCACCTAGCTGCCCAAAGAGAGTCTCTGGCATGAGAGGAACTTGGGTTGGAATCCCATCTGGCTTTTTGGTGACTAATCAAGTGATTTCAATTCTCTGAACCTCAGTTTCCCCATCTGTAAAATGAAGGGTCTGGACAAAAGGGTCTCTGACATCCCTTCCATCTTTAATTCATGATCCCGTCTTCTCCCTGAAGCTTAGAGTCTTCTGGGAGAGAGATGAGGCCCCATGCACAGATAACTTGCTGTTGAGTACATTTGTGTTGGACTGAACCTGTGATCTCATCCTTGTGGGAGTTTTTAAACATCCTCTCTGTCTCTTATAGTCTCATTGAGTGACCCGAGTCACCAAAAGGTTTAGTGACTTACCCTGAGTCACACAGCCAGGCTGTGTCAGAGGTGAGATTTTGAACTCAGGTCTTCCTGACTCCACACTATATGGGGTGGGGGGTGGGGCACTTATCAAACAAAATGCTGCATGACGTTTCTAGTGGAGAGAACAGGGAAGGCTCTCTGGAGGAGGTGACCTGAGTTGGGTGGAAATTCAGTAGGTCAGGAGAGAAGGAATGAATGGAGAACAGAGAATATGGAAGAGCTAAGAGATAAGTTTGGAAAAAGAAGGTGGTCCCAACTGGTGGAGGGCTTGCTTTGACTGCCCCACTAAGGAGGAGACAATGTAGGAGTGACTCCAGCCTGAGTGCTGTAGTATCTCCCCCTAGACCACCTGGAGGCTTCTAAGGTCGATGTCACCTGGACATCACCCAGGTGTGATCTGGACCTCCCGTTCACTTGTCACCTACATTATCACCTGCCTCCCTCATGTCCACAGTCCCAGTGGCCCAGTGACCTCAGATGATCCCAGAGATAAAACAGAGAACATCCCATGACCTTGATCCAGCTCATTACCTGAGCCTGAGCCCACCATCACCCAAAGGGATGGGTGGGCTCCACTTTCCCTAAGGACTTGTTCTGTACAAGAGATATCACAAACTAGGGGCCACAGCTCTGGACGTGGGCTCAGTAAGGGCTAGATTCAGATCCGACCTCTGACCCTGCCTAGCTTCGCTGGACGACCTGGGGCAAATCACCCAACTTGCCCAACTCCTCCTTTTTAAAATGAAGTGGTTAGAGGAGGTTAGAGGAGGTTAGATGACCTTCAACAGCCTTTTCAATTTTATATCCATGATTCTGTGAAATTTCTCTGAAGACGTTCTGGGGTCTAAGTTACTGGGTAGATTCTTGGGCTTGGAGTCAGGGAGACCTGAGTTTAGATCCTATCAGCCACTCACACAGTAAGTGGCTTTGCCACTCTTGCCTCAGTTTCCTCTTCTGTAGAATGAGGGGGCTGGACTCAATGGCCCCTAAGTTCCCTTCTAACTCTAGAGTTTATGATCCTAAATTTCTGCCTGTGTGACCCTGGGTAAGTCAGTTCATTTCACTGTGCCTCAGTTTCTTCCTCTGTAAAATGGAAGCCACTGAGTGGCTTCCGGGAGGGATCACGGAAGGCTTCGGGAGTGTGTGGCATCTGGGCTGCAGGAAGGAAAGGGCTATGGTAGGTTATTAGGAATAGAAAGCTTACTGGAGTCTGGGGGACAAAGAAGATTGGGAGAGGAGGAGCCTTCACGGCATACCCTAGGGCTGAATGCGAGGGTCTAAGCTGGCTGCCCCTTCTTGGGAAGTAGCAGCTGATGCTGGACATTCGAGGTGAGTCTACTACTTGGTGCAGACCCTTGGGACACCTGGTACATGAAAGCTGACCCATTCTAAGAGTTGGAGCCCACTTTAAGAGCTGGCTAGGGTGTGTTCCAGACAAAGACTCATGGGACCAAGCCCCAGGATGCGGGAAAGAGGGCGGCTCTGAGACAAAAGCCAGGGGAGAGAAGCGAAGGGGATTTCCTGAGGCTGCTGAGCTGGGAGAGCCCCTCCAGGAGGTGCAGCCTGGGAATGAGGGGCAGCATCGGGCAGCCATGGTATAAGGCAAAATCAATGGCAGCTGAAGAGCTGGGAGTGCCACTTAACATGTGTTGAGACCTCAGGCAAGCTGTGTGGGGATGTCTAGTCTGGAGAGGAAGAGACCTAGGGGGACAGAGACATTCAGGTATTGGAGGGGCTAGCATGGGAAAGAGGAATTGACCTTGAAGGGTAAAACTGAGCACTGGCTAGAGATATAGGAGAAGGTTTGGGCTTGCCGGAAGGAGAAAACTTCCCACTATTTAGATCCCCTAGAGGTGGAATGAGCTGCATGGGTGTCAGGGGAGGCATCAGGGGCTCCCTGTCTCTGGAGGTCTCCATGTATGTAGGTTCTGTGACCACTTGGCTTGGCACAAAAGGGTCCGGGTATGGACTGAGCCAGATGACTTCTGAGGTTGGGTTTAGGAATCTCTGACAGGCTCTCTGGCCATCTAGTTATCCTGTTTAATATGTTTTCAGAGCATCTCTTCCATTAAACTATAAGCTTCCTGAAGGCAGGGGACCCTATGGTTGCTTTTCATTTCCTTCCCTCACTTCAATCTAATTCACTTGCATGTCATGGCATCACCTCCCTGATGTCATGGTCCTCTTCGAGAATGAAGGACAAACCACGACAATCCCTGTGTTTAGCACAGCAACCGGCACAGCGTAAGGGCTGAATAAATGCCCTGGTCTTCACGGGATCATAAGTCTTTGACAGGAGGCATCTTAAGAGTCATAAAATCCAAGCTTCCTTATGAACAATAACAATAAAAATAGTTCATTTTAACTTTTCAAGTAACAAATATTTTTTAAATTAATTTGTCCTTCCCCCTCCCCCATTAGTGAGCAAATTAAAAAAAAACAAAACAAAAACAAACAAACAAAAAAAACCCAAGAAACAAAACCCAAGTCCTCAATACTTAGCTGTATAGTCGGGCAAAATAAATAACCATATTAGCCATACCCAAAAATATGTCTCTGCATTTTAAATTTATCAGTTCTGTTAGGAGATGAGTCGACTTTCCTTATTTTACAAATGAGTAAACTGAGGCCTGAAGAGTGGAAGACACTCAGAGTCACAGAGGTAATACTCAACAAAGGTGGGATAACAATAATAGTATTAACAGCTGTTTATATAGCACTTTAAGGTTTGCAGAATGCTTCACATCTGTTAACTCATTTGATCCTCACAATAACCCTGTGAGGTGGTTGCTATCATTGTCCTCATTTTACAGATGAGGAAACTGAGGCTAGGAGAGGGTTAAAATGAATTGCCCGAGTCCACAGAACTAGCAAGTGTGTGAGACTGGCTTCAAACTCAGTCATCCTGAGTCCCTGTCCTTCCCTCTGTTCAGGATTTTAACCCCTGTTCCCTGACTCCAAATTCAGTGCTCTCTCCTATTGTTCCATTCTCCAGATTTGGAGTCAGGATTTGGGTTCAAACCTTGCCTCCGTCAGTTACTGTGTGACCCTAGGCAAGTCATATTCTCTGTGCCTCAGTGTCTTCACCTGTAAAATAAGTGGATTGGATTGGATTTCTGTTCAGAATTCCTTTCAGCTCCAAACCCCGTGATCCTGTCTACTTCCTCTCTCCTGGACTTGGGTGGGCCCTAAGGATAGAGGTCCTGGGTATCAGGGGTGGGATAGTAAATGTTTAACAACTAGATGAGAAGGGGATGGGGAATATGCAGGACACACATTGTTAACATTTTCTCCATCACTTTCTTAGGTCTAGACAATCAACAACATAATCCCTGATTTATAGTTTGAGGATTTTTGAAACATAAATGCTCACACTGAAAATTTAGCAATGGGCTCTCCCCAGCCCAGCACACACCTGCTTGGGGTCCAAGGACAGAATCCTCCTCCTGAGCTAACAGGGAGTTAGCTGGACTGAGGCTGGGTCTGGAAATAGAGGAGCAGCATGGTATAGAGTAAAGGGTATTAGACTTGTAAAGGAAGATATGGGTTCAAACCTGCCTAGGAATTTAACCAATATGTTACCTGGGTACTGTACCCTGAGTTTCTTCCTCATCAAATGAGGGGATTGGCCTTGTCTCCAGCTCAAAATCTGATTCTATGAAAAAAAAATGAGAAGGGTGCATCAAAGAGGGGTAGCCAAAAGCAGATAGGGGAGGCAGGAGAGGGTGTTCCGGTCATTGTGAAGCTGACCGTTGGCTTTGGTGGTGGGGGGAGTGTAATCGAGCAGGTTAGGCCCTTAGACCAAGATCTGGCCTCCCTTTAGCAGGTCATGTTGTTGGATGCTTGGTGACTCTGAAACTGACCCCCTGTGGAGGTGCCCCTTAGCCATCTATCACCACCACCACCACCATCATGATCGAAACTAGCATTTCTAACTTTTTTTAAAGTTTGTAAAGTGCTTTATAAACATCTTATTTGATCAATGATTGGAAAGGCTCAGAAGGACTGGAGTGGGGGGTAAGCTGGCCCTCTGATGACACTCTGGTGACCCAGGAAAGTGCTTAATCTCCTGGCATCCCCAGAGAAGGAGGTGAAAAGGGCTCCGTCATCATTGGTGATCCTGGCAGTCTTTCTTCCATCTCTCAAGGGCTGATAATGGATGGGGATGGGGAGAAGGAACAGCTCAGGGGAGCTGAAATTGTTGAGCTGGGGCTCAGGGGACTGACTTCAATCCCTCTGCCCTCACTAGTGCTAATAGGCTTAAGGCAGGAAGTTGGATCTGACCGGGGGTCCTGACCTTATTAGCTAGAATGACAGATCACAGCTCTCATTGTGGAGTGTTCTAAGATTCTCAAAACACTCTACGTGTTATCTCTTTTGAGCCTTATAACAACCCTGTGAGGTAGGTGCTATTTTTCCACAGGAGTAAACTGAGGCAGATTGGCGAAGTGACTTGCTTAGGGTCACACAGCTAGTAAGCCTCTGAGGCAAGGTCTTCCTGACTCCAGGTACAGCCACCTATTCTTTCTGGGCTATGGCCCAGGGCATCTTCCCCATGCAGATTTGTCTCTCTCTGTGTATCCTGGTCTGGAAACCCCTTCATTCTCGGTGTTGGTAACTAGGTAACCGTGCAGGTAGCTAAATCAAGCTAGAGGACCAGTCCTTGCTGAGGGTGGGGAGAGGTGGGGATGGGATGGTAACACACATCCCTGCTCCCCTTTCTCCCTCTTCCATCCCAAGTGCTGATGACGGTGGGGCCCAAGGGACTCTGCCTTTGACTTTTCTCTCTCAGAGACCCCAGCCCCTCCATCCCTATGGAGTGATAAACAGTGAGGGTTCTGAGAAAGCTGGGGATGCCCCTACCTTCTTTGGTCACTGTCCCTCTCCCCCTCCCCGGGGCTAACAGTGGGCTGGAGGCTGGGGGCCGGAGGCTAGGTGAGGGAAAGGGGATCTGGTTCCATCCTCGAGACAAATCGGTCCTGATTGGACTGAGATTGGACCCTAGCTCGTTCCGAGCCCGTCCTTCTCCCCCTCCCCGGGGCTGTCAATGCGCTGAGAGGGGATGGCAGTGGGGTGGTCCAGGGGGCGCTGACTCTGTCCCGGAGACAAGTTAGACCTGGTGGGGCTGAGGCTGGACTCTTGCCCATTCGGAGCCTGTCCCTCTCCCCCTCCTCCTTCTTGGGGCAGACAATGGGCTGGAGGAGGGGCACAGGGGCAGAGTGGGGAATGGGGATCTCGCTCCGTCCCGCAGCCGCGCTCGTCCTGGTTGGTCTGAGGCTGCACCCTTGCCCATTTCGAGCTAGTCCCCCTCGTCCTCGTCCTCCCCCTCCTCCCTGGGGCTGACAGTGCTCTAGAGAAGGAGGCACTGAGACAGGGTGGGGGGATGGGGATCTGGCAGAGTCCCGAAGACAGGTTTGTCCTGGTCGGGCTGAGGCTGTACCGGTCCCCGCCACCTCCCCGGCCTGACAATGGGTTGGAGGACGGGGTACGGGGGCAGGGTGGGGGGGATGGGGACCTGGGGATCTGACTCGGTCCCGGAGACAGGTTGGTCCTGGTTGGGCTGAGGCTGTACCCCAGCCCCTACTCCGGGCCGGGCAGAGCGGGGAAAATGGAAACCCAGCTGACCCCAGAGTCTCCCCCTCCCCCGCGGCTAAGGGCGGGGGAGGGGCTAGGATACTGGGGAGCCTTTGTAGGCGGAGGGCTGAGTTCCCCTGGGGAAGCAGATGGAAGAGAGGATGGCTCCAACCGCAAATTGGATTGTGTTGGGGGGGATCGGGGATCTGAGACCCTAATTCCGGAGGGATTGGTGCGGGAGGAGGGGTTTACGATCACAGCTTTATTTCCTGTTCCCGGACACAAATCCGATTGGGGGGAGGGGGAGGGAGAGGGAGAGGGGAAGGGTCACGTGGTCCCGCTCCATCTGCCTCATCCCTTCCGGGGATTCTCCATCTCTTTCGGGTGACGTCATTTGTTAACCCTTCCCTTGCTGTCAGGAAGGGGCAGGGGGTGGGGGTGGGGTTGGGGATGGGGAGTGGGGCGTGGAGGCATCCAGGATGGGCGAGTCCCAGACTAAGAGGGGAAGATGGAGGTGGGAGTCATTCCCTCCCTAGGCATCCCAGTTGGTGATTGGGGACAGGGACAGGGGCAGAGAGAGGGGCAAGGTGGCTCATGGAGGTCGGTGGGGCAGTGGCCTGGAACAGCTCTGCCCAGGGGATGGGAGGATAAGGGAGGGAGAGTCAAGACCTAATGTTCTGGGGTCCCTGAGGGGGTTTGAGGGGAGAGGCATGGCCTGCCTCCAGGAACCAATAGACTGATGGGGAGACCTCAGACCTGGCCTCCTCTCATATTGAGGGGACACACACGGCGTCTTCAGGTACCCCTTGCTCTGAGTGGGAGACAGCCATGGCTTCAGGGTCTGTTGATCTGAGGGGGAGATAGGGGGCCTGCCCTCAGCCCCACCAGACCCTCCTTTTAAAGAGGAGATGTAACCTCCTCAGGGACACCCCTTCAGTCTGAGGGGAAACATGATCTTCCCTGTAGGGATCCCCCTAGTTTGAGAGGCTTGGCTCAGTTGTGTCTTTATTGAGGAGCAGACCCCCCCAATGCCCAGAAGACTGTAAGGAGATCCCCCTGGGAGCCTGGCCTCTCTGTAGAGTGGAATTCTGTACACTCCAGGGGCAGGCTTGGGTCTCAGCCAAAGGGACTTGGTTCCTGTCTCCATCCCCAGGGAGCCAGTGGGGCTCAAGGGTTCCTCCCTCTCTGCTCCACCCCCTCTTCCACTCCAGGTTCAGGGTGTGTCAAGAAGGTTTTATTTTCTGAAAGTCTCTGAGAAGGGCTCCAAACTGAGACAAAACCTTGGGCTGCCCACCCCGCCTGCCCACCCGCCCAGCCGGGAGCAGAGCTGGGTATTAATAACCTCACACAAAGGAAGTGATTGAGGCAGCTAATTAAACACGTGTTTCCCCCACCCAAAAATAGGGGGCCTGGAGCCGTGGGGTGGGTGGCACTCCGTCTCCTTTCCCTGGGACTATTTTGGGAGCTACCGGAGGCTGGACAGGGAGGGCATTTGGGGACACTGGCGCATGGGATACTGGTTCTGGGGGCCCTATGGATGGCAAACAGTGGGTATAGCCTGGGCATTGAGGATAAAGGCTTGCAATCAAGGGAGCCCATGGTGGCAAGCCTCTGGAGACAAAGTGGTACCTTCATTCAGTCAATCAACAGGCAACTATTAGGAGCCTGCTATGTGCTAGGTGGGGCAGCTAGATGGTGCAATGGGTAGAGCACTAGGCTTGGAGTCAGGAAGACCTGAGTTCAAATCCAGCTTCAGACATGTACTAGCTGTATGACCTTGGGCAAGTGACTTAACCCTGTTTGCCTCAATTTCCTCATCTGTCAAATGAGCTGGAGAAGGCAATGGCAAACCACTCCAGTATCTCTGAAGAAAACCCAAAGTGGGGTGATGGAGAATCAGACATGACTGAAGATGAGTGAGGATATGAAGACATAGATGAAACTACCCCTTCCCTCATGGGAAGACCCTCCACCTGGAGTCAGAGGTCCTAGGTTCAAATTCCAGCCCTGCCAGGCACAACCTCAGACTTCAGTTTCCTCATCTGTAAAATGGGTTGGACTAGATGACCCCTGGGGTCCCTTCTTTTTTTAGGCAATTGGGGTTAAGTGACTTACCCAGAGTCACACAGCTAGTAAGTGTCAAGTGTTTGGTCTGAGGTCGGATTTGAACTCAGGTCCTCCTGACTTCAGGGCCGGTGCTCTATCCACTGTGCCACTTAGCTGTCCCCCTGGGCTCCCTTCTTTCACTAGAGTCATGGCCCTATAACTTGAGTCTTGTTTCCTGGGCAGCTTAATTCACCGGCAAGTCAAGACATCTCCGGTGATGGCGCTGATCCTTCTCAAAATGAAGGATGGACAAGAGGCCCAGAGCTTGCTGTCTGAGGAGGGAGGGTCTCTGGAGGTCCTCTTGACCCCTTCCCCCACTGTCTTGTAGAAGGCCTTCCTCAGGACCACCACCCCTCTCCTCAATTGGGTGTTACCTTCCAAAGAAGAAGGATGCCTGATTCTGTCCAGGAGCCCCTGAGCTGGGGCTAAATGTCCCTTGTACCTGTGGGGTGACAGTGGGTTAGTGTATAGAGGAGAGAAGGGGTAGGATATCGGTATACAAAGCCTACAACCTGCATTCTATGTATCAGTCAGTGAGCATGTATTAAGCACCAACTGTGTGCCAGGCACTGAGAATAGTAGAAAGGCAAAGTCAGTCCCTGCCCTCAAGGGACGGACATTCTAATGGGGAAGGAAAGCCAATGACTATGTTTATGTAGCATAAAAGGGAGGTGATCTCAGAGGGTAGGCATGGGTGGGGAGGAGAACAAGGTAAGGCTTCGGGGTGTTTGTGTTGGGGATTCTAAAATCTCCAGTCTGGAACTGAAAGGCACCTTAGAGGTCATCCAGTCTAACCTCTCCATTTTACAGAGCAGGAAACTGAGGATCCACGACTTAGCCAAGGTCACATAGCTGGGATTCAAACCAGCTCCTTTGACTCTAGGCCGGCGCTCTTTTCACTTTACCACAACGCCTCTCTGCATGGAGAAGGCTTCCGGCCCGGCCCAGTTGGCTGGCTCCCCCCTCACTCCCAGCCCCCCCCTTTGCCTCTTGCAAGCAGCAGGCAGGTCATTTGGGGGCTGGGCCCCTCCTTTCAGCCGCAGGCTGCTTCTGACCTAGTTAAGCTTGGAGGCCCGAGTGGGAATCACAGTGGGAGGGAAGGCCGGGGAGCCCAAAGTATGTGCTTGTGTGTGTGTGAGCGTGTATGAATCTCTGTGAGTGCCCAAGAGCATCAACCCCTCTCCTGCAGCCCTTCTCCTCCCCCCTGCTCCCCAACAACTGCTTCTTCTCCCAGGGCCCTGCCCTGAGCTCCCCCACCTGACTCTCCCAGCTCTCTGGGGATCTCTGGGCAGGCTGAGAAGGATTAGGCTCTCTTGGGAAGGATTGAAGAGGAGAGGGAGTGTTTGCAAACACGTTCGACCACCCCCTCCATGCACAGTGATGTGGTGGATGTTGAGGCCATGGGAGTTTGGAACCTGGACATGCAGCCGCCCTCATTCAGAATAGGAGCTGGGGCCAGAGGACCGGCTTATTGGGTGTGGCTTCTCTGGCCACTGTGGGTGGGGACCTGAGGGCTGCCAAAGGGAGAGGGATGTTGTGGCTCCAGCATCATGATCCTTGCCCCCTCCCATGCCCCTGTGCATTTGGACCCATTTGGTGGTGACCTGCTGCAACCCAGAGCTTCTCCCACCTTTACCCCTTACATCAAAGTGGCTTCAGGAATATCCAGCGGTCACTCTATCCACTCTCCTCCTCTCCCTGTTCCACTGATCCTTTCCCTTTAGTCTCTCCTGGAGACTGGAATCCTCTATAACCAATGCCTCCCCCCAATATTTCCTAATTAATTATCCATTTGACAAACATTAAGTATCTACCCAGTGTCAGGCAAAGCTGATGGCTGGGGATAGAAAATAAATATATAAAATATTACATGTAATATTTTGTTATGTATTAATTATATATAATGTTTTAATATATTTATACATATGGTTTGCTATATATTTATATGTTTTATATATCTCATAGATAATATCTTATGTCATTATAGATATATATAATATGTTTGTATTTTGTTTGTGTGTGTACGTATATGTGTGTATTTTATGTGTCTCTGTGTGTATGTACATATATATATATGTGTGTGTTTATGTGTATGTGTGTATAAATGGTTACAAGAATGAAACGGTATCTGCCCCCCACGCCCCTCCAGGACCTTCCACCCTAGCTTCTGAACTCTTTCTCTGTCCTCCCAATGCGGCCGCCTCAGGAAGATCTCTCTCTTCTTGGCTCCCTGGCTGGTGCTCCATCTCAGCCTTCTAACTTTACCTTCATCTGTAGCCTCCCTGCTCAGACCCACCGCACCCCTCAGGGAATGGAAAACCAAGCTAGATGGAAACCGGGAAGGAGAAGGAGAAAGAGCCGGAGATACAAACAAAGCATCATCTCTCCATGAGCAGACTGCTGGCAAGGGAGTGGATGGCCAGTCAGAGACACACACAGATAGATGCCCTAGGGGGCCTTCTCCAGTTTGGGGTTAATTGAGAGTAACCTAGAAGCTGTTTTCTGTCAAAGCCGGTGTGGCCTTCTCCCTGGGTTCCTGCAGGCGGGCAGGGTCTGTCCGCTCTGTGGGGCTCTACCTGCCCCATCTTAGAGAGAGGTTCATGGGAAGGAAGGCTGTCCTTGCATGAGCAGGGAGGAGGTTTCGAGGCATGACTTGGGACCAGAGTATGTGTGTGGGTGGAGGGAGGAGGTCAGGGGATAGGAGATCTGGAGGGTTGGAGCCCTGGAGGTCAGCAACCCTGTTGGGTTCACTATGTGACTCCTGGGGGCTGAGGCAGACAGGGCAGAGAGTGAGCAGTGGATGGAGGTGGGAGGTCACCTGGCTGCGGGGGTGGTGCTAGGCTGGTCCCCAAGAGCCTCTTCCCTCAGGACCCTTGCTCGCCTCATCCCCTGGGGCATCTCCCTGTTGGCCTCACACATCTGGCCACATCTGGGGAGGGAAGAGCCTCTCCCCCTCCCCCCACCATGAGCCCTTTCTCATGTCCACTCTGACTTTTGCGTTTCTCAGTGTTGGTCCTTGTCTTTCTAGGGCAACCATAGATGAGGTGGAAACAGATGTGGTGGAGATAGAGGCGAAACTGGACAAGGTGAGAGACCTCCCCTACCTCCCATCCATTCCCATGGCTGCAGGAGAGGAGCTCCTGTGGATCCCGGGGGGCCTCTGTCTCCAAGGCTGGGGAATAGGGATTGGGGCATGGAGCTGGAAGAGGGAGTTGGGAATTGGGTCCTGCCTGTGACTTGAGTAGATGGGGGAGGAGAAGGGGGAATGCTGGGTGACAAGGTGTGGCTATCTGAACCTGGGAGGGACCCCTTCAACTTCCCCCTCAGGGAAGAGGGGTCCTGTTCACCTTAGTCTTTGGGGGGCGGGGTTCTGGCACCCAGCATGTGCATGAGGGAGGGGAGTGCATGCGTGTGCTCATGCCTGTGCGTGTGTAACCAGGGCTGCTGTGACCATGTGTCATGATTCTCTGCAGGCCCCCATGCTGAGCAGCAGCTGGTGTATCTCACAGCTTCCTGCCTTGGTCAGACTTGGGAAGGGGGGAGGGTAAGGGAAGGAGGGAAAAGGGAGAGGAAACCTACAGGATGAAGAGTGAGTCCAGAAAGTCAGGAACTAGCTTGGGGTGGCAGCTAGAGTTCTGGCCTTAGACACAGGAAGACCCGAGTTCAAATTATGTCTGCTACTTAGTAGCTGTGTGACTCTGGGCAGGTCACTTAACTTTCATGTGCCTCAGTTTCCTCATTTGGAAAATGAGGGTATTGGACTCTAAGGCAAAGGGCCTGGGGGTGTTTGAGGTCAAGGGGCCACTTTCCAGAGGGGGCAGGGTAGAGCTTAATGTCTCCATGGGACACACAAAAGCTGTCCAGTTACCACTGGCTGCCCTCAAACTCAGTTTTTTTGCTATTGACCTTTGGATCCTGGGTGTCCAGTTCTATTTGCTCTGCCAAGGGCTGTGCAAAGCTCTCCGGCTCCTGGTCCGACCCTGGAGGGTTCCTCTGCCTGGTGTGATAGGATCTTCAGTCCCGTTCCAGGACTGGCCTGGGAGGCTGGGCTTTCCTGGGCACCGTCCCAGGGGGCCCTGGCTGAGGATGGGCCTTCCCTAACTGCTTCCGCTGGGCTTCGGTCATCCTGTACCAATGTTGGAGTCACTTCCCTTACCTTCCTAGAGATCTCTCTGGCTCCTGGCCCTGAAAATCCTGACCTTGTCTTGACTCTTTTCTGTCTGGATGGGTTTGTCTGAAATGCCTCCCCAGTGTCGGCTGGCCTGGAGGATTCCACCTTTCTCAAAAGCTCAGTTTCTTGACCGATGGTTATAGAGGGAGGTCAGGAGGGAAGACACTGGATCAATGCCCAGGGAGAGGAGAGGAAGAGCTCCAAGATGGTGGGGGAGGGGGCGAGCACAGAGGCTTCCTACCTGAGCCCCTCCCACGTCAGCCATCCCCTCACCTGCTCACCCTGGGCATGTCCCTGGTCTCTATGCCCAAAAAGGAGAGAGACTGTCTCTGTCCCTCTGCCAACCCCCCTGCTGCCCAGCTTAGATGGTGGGCACCATCGTAGGGCTTCAGACCTGAGTTATAGTGCTCCTGGTTCTGCTAGAGCTGAGGACCTGAGTTCAAATCCCCATCTGCTAATTACCCTTGTCACCTTGGGCAAATTACTTAATAATAATAATGTTCATTTGTTTCAATCGTGTCTTGCTCTTCGTGACTCCATTTCTTGGCAAAGATACCAGAGTGGTTTGCCATTTCCTTCTCCATTTCACATTAAAAATGAGGAAACTGGGGCAGCTAGGTGGTGCAATGGATAGAACACCGGCCCTGGAGTCAGGAGAACCTGAGTTCAAATCTGGCCTCAGACCAAACACTTGACACTTAACTGGCTGTGTGACCCTGGACAAGTTATTTAACCCCAATTGCCTTATACAAAAAAGAAAAGAAAATGGGTCTTGAGCCAGATGGCCTCTGAGGTCTCTTCCAGCTTAGGAGTTATGATTCTGTGATGCTGGGTGGTAAAATAAGGGGGTTAGGCTGGATGGCCTTGATCTGGAACCTGGTGCTCCTTTGGCCAGGGAGGGAACCGGTGAGGCCTGAGGGTGTACATCCCAGGTGTGGCCGTCCTCCACTCCTGGGGAGACCAGCAGGGAGCAGACCCCTCACTCTGTGCTCTGTGCCTCCCCCTTTGTCCCATGCAGCTGGTCAAACTCTGTAGTGGGATGATTGAGGCTGGCAAGGTCTACATCACCACCAACAAACACTTTGTCAGTGGGGTCCGGGACCTGTCGCAGCAATGCCGCAATGATGAGGTGGTCTCGGTAAGAGGGGTTGATACGAGGGTGGGCCGGGGCAGGGGGCCGCAGAAGCCGACTCCCAGAGTAGGCCACCAGCCAGACCTGTTTGCAGAGAATCAGGGTGGGGGTGGGGAGGTGGTGTCCATAGCTCTTTAGTGGAAGAGAGGGTCTTCCTGCCCTTGGGGGTGGATGCTTGGTTTGGCAGGATCAGCCTCAACCACAAAAGCTCTGGCAGAGAAACCTTCAGAGAAGAGATTCACAGACCCCTAACTGGTGGACTATCTGTGCCCGGGAAGGCTTCAGGAATATCGCTTGTGAAGGACCTGGTGGTGCGCACTGCCACTGGCATGATGTGGGAGGAGCCGTGTAGCCCAGATTGCCTGGTTTCCCGCGCCCCTTCTGATGCACCCTGGCTGTGGGACCCTGGGCAAAGGACTTGGCTTCTCAGTGCTATGGTTGTGTCATTCAGTCTTGTCTGACTCTTTGTGACCCCATGGACCATAGCACGCCAAGCCCTGCCATCTCCCAAAGTCTGTCCAAGCTCATGTTACTTAAGCAACTGTCAAAGGCTGGAGATGGGGCCAGTCTTCATTGGCAGAAGGGATTTCCAAACCTGGGAGTTCCCTGGACCAGTGAAATCACAGGTCTGGTCTCTGACATCCCTAATAAGATGTTGCCCCAAAGATGTCCCAGGGAGACTCCCAGTGATCCTTCAGACGACAGTCTCAGTACTTTTATTCAATTACAAAAGGCAATCATTTTACCCACCTGTGCCACCTGCAAAATGTTAAACATGAAAGAATAGTAGCAAGAGAATAATTCGTCCCAAGACTATTTCTATCTGGATTCTATTACATGAAAAGAAGAAGAGGAGGAGATGAATGGTATTAACACTAAAAGTGACTTGTCCTGGGATTGTTTCTAGTTGAACTCCATCAAACAGAAAAATGAGAACTTAATTGCGATAATAATCATCTTGGTTATTTTGGTTCACACTTGTGAATTTTCCTGGGTAGGGGACCTCTTGGCATGGAAATTCCTTCCACAAATACAGAATGGTCACTCCTTTGTATGGTCTTAGAGAATTGTTTGGATGTGCTGAAAGGTTAAGTGATGAAATAATGAACAACTTTAGCCAAGTTGCAGGATATAAGCTAAACCCATATAAATTATCAGCATTTCTATATATGACCAACAAAGCCCATCAACAAGAGATAGGGAGAAATTTCATTAAAAATAACTGTAAACAATATAAAATACTTGGGAATCTACCTGCCAAGACAACCCAGCAACTCTATGGACACAATTACAAAACACTTTTCATACACATAAAGTCAGATCTAAATAACTAGAAAAATATCAATTGTTCATGGATAGGCTGAGCCAATGTAATAAAAATGATTATTCTGGAAAGGTTAAATGAACTGCCTAGGGTTCCACAGCCAGTATGTGACTTGGACCCAGGCTTGATTCCAAGGCTGGCCCTCTAGTAGTAATGGCATCCCCAACCCCTCTTTCTGTCTGCTGACCTTAGTCTGATTGGCTTGGGGGACTTAGGGGTGAGATTGAGGTCCAGTGGCTTTGGGGGCCATGTCAATCAGACACTGGGGTCAGGGTATGGATGGTGTGGCTATGGCTGTGAGTGGGGTCTCCATGTAGCCAGACTTAGCCCAGTGCCTTAGTGAGAGTCCCAATCAAATTGGGAAGAAGTAGAAATAGGTCAGGAGCCATAGGAGGCTGGGAGAAGAGGGGTGGCTATGGGGCCACCTACTCCTGGATTCCAGAGTCTCATCAGCAGGGATGCAAAGAGGGAGTGTCTGGGGGTTGCTGTGGTTCAGTGTCTGTGGGATTTCTGTGAAAATTCCTTCTAAGCCCGGGGTGGGAGTGTGGACCAGCCAAGGGATGAGACCAGAGCTAAGTGCTGGGGGTAGGTAGTGGGGAGGGTGAGGGAATCAGGGACCCTCTAGCCATTGCCC
The DNA here is from genome assembly GCF_900497805.2 of Vombatus ursinus. Classification (NCBI taxonomy): domain Eukaryota; kingdom Metazoa; phylum Chordata; class Mammalia; order Diprotodontia; family Vombatidae; genus Vombatus; species Vombatus ursinus. Next base: position 4,082,556 of record NW_020950600.1, on the reverse strand, counting down.
TCACCTCATCCTGTCTCCCTCCTCCCCTCCCCCCAGGAATGTCTACAGAAGTTTGGAGATAGCCTTCAGGAAATGATCAACTACCACATGGTAAGAACAGCTCCCCCCTCCTTTCATTCCTCCAGTGCTGGGACAGGGGGCTCAGAGCTAGTTAGATAGTCTCAACCTTTGGCTCTGTGGCTTCATCAGCATCTCATTTGCATGTCAGGCTAAGTCCTCATAGACTCCTCCCCAAACTGGAGACTCATTGGGCTTAGAATATTTGGGGAATAGGGTTTTGCTGGGCTGTGCCAGGGGAAGTTCTTGTATGAGGAAGGACAGGGAATTCAGGCCCTGTGAGTGGTTCAGGCCTGTCTCTGAGTCATTGGGAGGGAGCTGGAGACACCTTCCCACCCCAATGGCCTCCCTTAGGGCCATAGGGTATGTGTTGGGGAAGCCCAGGGTGGGGGGGGCACTGTGGATCTGTCCCTTGGGGCAGGAGGGACTCTGGTCTGAGCTCCAGGACACTGGCTGGGTTTGTCTGGCTTAGGAGCCAAGAGTCTGGCTGGGCCCCGGTCCAGCATGAGGGGGAGGGGGGAGAAGAGAGGATGTAATCGGAGCTGTGGGTGTGGGAGGGGGAAGAGAAGCCCCAGAAATAGCCAGATAGGCTCTGGAAGAGACAAGACACTGGGCAGGCATCAGAGGAAGGAAAGTCGGGGGACCTCAGCCCTTCATATTTGGGGTAGCCCACGAGTTTGAGCATTTTCCTTGTTTGGGGTGTGAGACAGGAGTGAGTCAGAGATCTCTCAGGCAGGGCTAGAGCTGGGGCTGATCTGATTGGAGGCAGGGAGATGGATGCAATGACCTTTGGCCTCAATGGCTACTAGGAGGTCTATTGGAACTTAAGAGGCAGACCATGCCCCCTCTTCTACTCCGTACCCCCAATCTGGGGAGATTGCTCCTCTGGGCATAGGGGCAAGTAGCTTCTTAAAGATTTCTCCTGCCAGATGTTGCCAAACATCTGTCCAGACAGAAGGAAAAGGGCCAAGGCTAAGCTTCCGGCCTGGACTCCTTTAGGAGGAGGGGTGGGGGGCAGGAAGGCTGCAATCCCAGTTTTTTTGGTATCCCTAGCATTTAGCACAGTGCCTGGCACATAGTAGGTAATTGTTGGCCAGTAGACTGACTGGCTGCAGGTCCCCTGGGCTGTTCAGGGAATGTGTGGGTGAGCACCAGGGCTTGGGGATAGATGGGGTCTCTCCTGCCCTGTCCCCAGCATTCACAAACTGACATGCACCGACTTGGACCCCAAGAACCTCATGGCCACAGAGGTGCACGAAGGTCCCACGTGGATAAATAGATGTCCACACTCTGGGTGGTCGGACACAGCCTGGGAGCCTGAGCCCAGACTAAACAACCCCCCCTCTCCTTTCCCCACCCACCCAGCAGGGGAAGTTCAGAAATAAACACTCCCAGAGCTACAAGACAGTGATGGGGCTGCCCCCGTGTCCAGCGTGGAGCAGAGGTCCCCCCTCCTGTCCTGTCCCTTCCCAGCACCCACCCCTTAGCCAAGGGCTAGCCCCTTCCCCCACTCCTGATTCCCTCCTCAGGTGGGAGAGGGCAATGTTTTTCAACCTCCCAAGGAGGCAGCCTGGTACAGGGGGAAAAGAATGATGAACTTGGGGTCCTACTACCTGAGTTTGAATTCCTCACCCTGTTGCTTCCTAGCTGTGTGACTTTGGGCAGGTGCCCTAACCTCTCTGGGCCTCAGTCTCCTCATCTGTAAAATGATGAGGTTAGACCAGATGGTGTCTAGGGTCCATCCTAGCTCTTCTTCTAGTATCCCACAATCCCTTGCCCTAATGGGAGCACCTTGTCCTACATTGCTGTTGGGGGTCCTAAAGTTGGGGGTGGAGTGTGTGGCTATTTGTGTGCACCTGGGAGGGGGCTGGACTGAGGCAGCTGTGGGTACTCGTGGGCTGTGAGCCTTGGCCGGTGGGAGGCGGGTGCTGAGACACAGCTGCTCACATACGCTAGGCAACACTGATCTTCCAACCCTGTCTCCCTTCCCCTCCCCCCCATATGAGTCCATGTAGGGGTTCTCATGAACAGAGGCTTAGTGGGATTGGTGGGTTATCCAGGGAACCCTTGACACCCCCAATCAGAGAGAAAAAACAGATCCCCTTGCCCCAAAGCTGGGCAAACATCTGGGCAGCCCTAAGCAGCAGCGCCATCTGCTGGCCGTGCGGGGAAGCCCCTGTGTAGATGCGGGAGGTTGTCAGGCTTCTGAACAATGGCCCGATGGGGCAGGTTCCTTGTCTGGGGAGGGAAGACTGCATCGGGGGTCCTTCCCTGGAGGAAAGAACAGTCCTGGCTTGAGCGCTGGACCCTAAGCCCAGTGTCTAAGCTGGTGGGGGAGGGGGGAGGAAGGAAGGTCAGGAGACAGTTGGCCTCGGGAATGACAACCTAGATTTGGGGAGAAATCTCTCCCTGTCCCCCTGGATGTTTCAGGAGCAGAAGGCAAAGACTCCCCTTCCCAGGTCTTCCCAAAATCTCTCCCTTTTGGATGTTTCTAGATCCTGTTTGACCAGGCCCAGCGGTCAGTGCGGCAGCAACTCCACAATTTTGTCAAAGAGTGAGTACGGCTCAGCCTGCCCCCGGAGGGGCTCCCCCTCCCCTTCCCAGCCCACCCTCCCCCACCCAAAGGTGCTCCCCCCTTTCCAGCTCCCCCTCCCCCACCCAAAGGCACTCCCTCACCCTTCGTCTCACCCTCCCCCACCCAAAGGTGCTCCCCCCCTTCCCAGCTCCCCCTCCCCCACCCAAAGCCACTCCCTTTCCCCTCATCTCACCCTCCCCCACCCAAAGGTGCTCCTCCTCCTCTTCCCAGTTCCCCCCTTTCCCCCTTACCTCCCACCCAAACATACA
>NW_020950600.1:4018269-4079255 GCF_900497805.2 Vombatus ursinus | reverse complement strand
GGACACAGCCTGGGAGCCTGAGCCCAGACTAAACAACCCCCCCTCTCCTTTCCCCACCCACCCAGCAGGGGAAGTTCAGAAATAAACACTCCCAGAGCTACAAGACAGTGATGGGGCTGCCCCCGTGTCCAGCGTGGAGCAGAGGTCCCCCCTCCTGTCCTGTCCCTTCCCAGCACCCACCCCTTAGCCAAGGGCTAGCCCCTTCCCCCACTCCTGATTCCCTCCTCAGGTGGGAGAGGGCAATGTTTTTCAACCTCCCAAGGAGGCAGCCTGGTACAGGGGGAAAAGAATGATGAACTTGGGGTCCTACTACCTGAGTTTGAATTCCTCACCCTGTTGCTTCCTAGCTGTGTGACTTTGGGCAGGTGCCCTAACCTCTCTGGGCCTCAGTCTCCTCATCTGTAAAATGATGAGGTTAGACCAGATGGTGTCTAGGGTCCATCCTAGCTCTTCTTCTAGTATCCCACAATCCCTTGCCCTAATGGGAGCACCTTGTCCTACATTGCTGTTGGGGGTCCTAAAGTTGGGGGTGGAGTGTGTGGCTATTTGTGTGCACCTGGGAGGGGGCTGGACTGAGGCAGCTGTGGGTACTCGTGGGCTGTGAGCCTTGGCCGGTGGGAGGCGGGTGCTGAGACACAGCTGCTCACATCCGCTAGGCAACACTGATCTTCCAACCCTGTCTCCCTTCCCCTCCCCCCCATATGAGTCCATGTAGGGGTTCTCATGAACAGAGGCTTAGTGGGATTGGTGGGTTATCCAGGGAACCCTTGACACCCCCAATCAGAGAGAAAAAACAGACCCCCTTGCCCCAAAGCTGGGCAAACATCTGGGCAGCCCTAAGCAGCAGCGCCATCTGCTGGCCGTGCGGGGAAGCCCTTATGTAGATGCGGGAGGTTGTCAGGCTTCTGAACAATGGCCCGATGGGGCAGGTTCCTTGTCTGGGGAGGGAAGACTGCATCGGGGGTCCTTCCCTGGAGGAAAGAACAGTCCTGGCTTGAGCGCTGGACCCTAAGCCCAGTGTCTAAGCTGGTGGGGGAGGGGGGAGGAAGGAAGGTCAGGAGACAGTTGGCCTCGGGAATGACAACCTAGATTTGGGGAGAAATCTCTCCCTGTCCCCCTGGATGTTTCAGGAGCAGAAGGCAAAGACTCCCCTTCCCAGGTCTTCCCAAAATCTCTCCCTTTTGGATGTTTCTAGATCCTGTTTGACCAGGCCCAGCGGTCAGTGCGGCAGCAACTCCACAATTTTGTCAAAGAGTGAGTACGGCTCAGCCTGCCCCCGGAGGAGCTCCCCCTCCCCTTCCCAGCCCACCCTCCCCCACCCAAAGGTGCTCCCCCCTTTCCAGCTCCCCCTCCCCCACCCAAAGGCACGCCCTCACCCCTCGTCTCACCCTCCCCCACCCAAAGGTGCTCCCCCCCTTCCCAGCTCCCCCTCCCCCACCCAAAGCCACTCCCTTTCCCCTCATCTCACCCTCCCCCACCCAAAGGTGCTCCTCCTCCTCTTCCCAGTTCCCCCCTTTCCCCCTTACCTCCCACCCAAACATACACAAGGAAGACCCAGATGCCTTTATTATGGGTGAAAGGGGTGAACTGGAAAGATGCATCAGAAGATCTCTCTTGGTTGGCTTGGATGCTGCCTTGCTGAGTGACCTTGGACAGGTCACTTTCTATTCATGGGAGTCAGTTCAGAGCTAGAAGAGACCTTAGTGGTTGTCTCATGAAAGTGAGGTGTGAAATGTTTTGCTTAAGGTCACAAAGATCATCCTCCAGGGCTCTCTCCTCTCTTGGGCTTCTTCACTTCTCTTCCATACTACCTGTGGCTCTTGGTGATCTCATTCTCATGGGTTCAGTGATTGCCTCTGTGCTGATGATTCCCAGATCCCTCTAACCAGCCCTGGTCTTTTCCCCAAGCTCCCTTCCCATCTCACCGACACATCACTGGGCATTGCCCTTAAGATGTGCTGAGGGCTCCTTTCTCAGACTTAGGACTGCTTAGCTTCTCCCCGAACCCTCCCCTCTTCTGAACCTCCAGCACCATCCTTGGCCATCCTGGGCACCCAAGTTAGCAACTTTGGAGTCATTCTTGACCTTTCTTCTCCCTCGTTCCTTGTGCCCAGAGAGTGGCCAGATATCTCCACTCACACAGGGAAACTGCCTAGGTTAGGGGCTTATCAGCTCTTCATCGTACTATTACTGTAGCCTCCTCCTAGGTCCCCCTGCTTCCAGGCTCTCCCTTCTCCAAGTCATTTTCCCCATAGATTATAAGTTGGTATTTCTTAAACACAGGGCTGACCATGGTACTCTCCTGCTCAAGAATCCTTAGGGGCTCCCTATTGCCTCTAGTGAAAATGAGCTGGAGAAGAAAATGGCGAACCACTCCAGTATCTTTGCCAAGAAAACCCAAATGGGGTCATGAAGACGCAGCTAATGGGGACTGAACAATTGTCTCTAATAATACACACATGGGCAGCTAGGTGGCGCAGTGGACAGAGCATCAGGCCTGGAGTCAGAAAGACCTGAGTTCAAATTTGACCTCAGATACCTACTAGCTGTGTGACCCTAGGCAAGTCACTTAACCCTTTTTGCCTTGGTTTCTTCATTTGTAAAATGAGCTGGAAAACGAAGTGGCAAACTACTCCAGTATCTTTGCCAAGAAAACCCCAAACGGGGTCACAGAGAGTTGGATACAACTAAAAATGACCAAACAACACAAATACACATACACAAATATACATTACATACAGTAGAAGATCTATATTAGATAAACTTAGAAAGGGAAGCTTGAAATCAGGCTATGAAGGACTTTCAGAGTCAGAGGACATATAAAACATAATACACACATGTATGAATACATATACATACACAGAAAGATCTATCTTAGCTCATGCACGAAATATCTTTCTTAAATCTTCTAGTATATATGCATGTATATAGGTATGTATGTGTTTGCACTACACTGAGTGTGCATGTGTGTATATATTAGTGTATATGTATATTTGCGGATCTATTGTGTGACTAGGTGTGAGCATGCATGTTTGCTGATATGCACATATGGTGTGCATGCACATGTGCATGTATGTACACATTTGTGCATGCATGAGTGTGTTTGTAGATATATACTGTGTGTGTGCATGCATGTTCGCCTGTATATATAAACTGTATATGCCATGTGCTGTGTGCATGTGTGTTTGCATGCGTGTACACACTATATGTGCATTGTGTGCATATATTTTTCTGTATATGCACATACTGTGTGTGTGTGTATCTATCTCCGTATGTCTCTTGTTTGTTTGATTCTTGGAGTGCCCCACCATCTGGCTCTAAGCCTTCGTTTCTCCACTTCTAGCCCAGGACTCTCCTTTATGCCCTCTCTGCTAACCTCCCACTTATCTGGCCTCCTGGCTGTCCCCTCGCACAACTTCCCATCTCCACCCTGTGCCTTAATGCAGGGTCCCTCGTGCCTGGAATGTGCTCTCTTCTCCACTCTGCCTCTTAGAATCCCTAGCTTTCTTCCAAGATCAACTCAAGTACTTCCTTCTATGGGAAGATTTCCTGAGCCCTCCATCCCTACCTGCTAGTGGGAAGTTAGGGTATATATATTTTGTATTTAGTTTGCTGTGTATCTGTTGTTCGCCTCATTAGAATATAAGCTCCCTGAGGGCAGGCACCGTTTTGTTGACTTTTGTATACTCAGCACCTAACACATAGGAGGGGCCCAATAAATGCTGCATGAATCAATGAATGATGACCCAGTTAGGAGTCAAATCCAACTCAGGACTCTACTTCCATTTTTTTTCCTTCACCGTACTACATTGTCTCTAATTCAGCAAGCATTTATTTAATGCCTCTTACATGCTGGACTCTCGGGATGCAGACACAAGAGAAGTATCTCTACTCTCTAAGAGTTTGTAGTCTACTTTAGGGCATGTAAGGTAGTGGAGAGAATTCTGGACTTGGAGTTGGGAAGACTTGAACTAGAATCCTGTTGCTAGCTGTGTGTCCTTAAGCAAGATAATTAACCTCTCTGATCCTCAGTTTCTTTAAAATGAATGCGCATGGACTAGGTGACCTATAAGGTCCCTTCCAGCTCTTAATCACTGATCCTTTGAATACAGCACTTATGGTGCCTCAGTTTCCCTGTCTGTAAAATGGGGCTAATCAGGCTTATATTCACTACTTCACAGGGTTGTTGTGAGAAAAGCATTTTGCTTTTTTTTGCTACAGAAATGGAATAACTTGCCCTTCAAGGCTTTCCATGATGTAGACCCACTTTGTCCATCTAGCCTCATCCTTTCAGCTCTCTCTCTCTTTCTCTTTCTCTCTCTCCCTCCCTCCCTTCCTCCCTCCCTTCCTTTCTCCTTCCCTCCCTCCTTCCTCCCTCCTTCCTTCCCTCCCTCCCTCCTTCCTTCCTTCTTTCCTTCTTTCCTTCCTTCCTCCCTCCTTTCCTCTCCCTCCCTCCTTCCTTCTTCCTTCCTTCCTTATTTCCTTCCTTCTTTCCTCCTTTCTTCCTTCTTCCTTCCTTCCTTCTTTCCTTCCTTCCCTCCTTCCTTCCTTCCTTCCTTCCTTCTTCCTTCCTTCCTATATTTTTATTTTGTTAAATATTTCCCAATTACACATGCAAAAATTTTGACATTCCTTTTTGAAAATTTTGAATTCCAAATTCTTGTCCTCTCTCCCACCCCTCCCCACACATTAAGGAAAGTAATATGATATTGCTGTTACATGTGAAGTCATGCAAAACAGATTTTCCATGTTATTGGTTTGCTTCCTTGCACGCTTGCTCCATCCTGGCAGAGAGCAGGCTCACTTCAGCTAATAGCCCTTTGCTCATGTGGCTTTTTCAACTTGGGATCAAATCCCTGCCCCCACCCCTCCCAGAGTCAGTATGGCTGGGACATCCCCTTCCCAATGAGGAGGGGGAGTTCTAACCATTCTCTGGATAGGAAAAACAGAGGCCCCAAAGTCGATGCCTATCAGGAGCATACACAGTGAGTCTTAGGGTGTCTGAGACCTTATCCTCTACCCTGACTCCCCCTCCCTCCCTGGCTGACCTCTCCTCCCCGCTTTCCACAGTGACGTTAGGAAATTCAAAGAAACAAAGAAACAATTTGACAAGGTCCGAGAGGACATGGAGATGTCTCTGGTGAAGAATGCGCAGGCCCCGCGGCATCGGCCACATGAGGTTGAGGAGGCCACTGGAGCATTGACCCTCACCCGCAAATGCTTCCGCCACTTGGCTCTGGATTATGTGCTCCAGGTCGGTGAGGGGTCCTTGGCATGGGGGGAATGGTGGGGGATGGCAGCCTTATTCAGCTTCCTCCAAGTTGGGGCCAGCCCTGGCACGGCACAATGCTAAATCTGAGTGGATAAGCTGGCATAGTTAGGGGAAGGGGTTCTGGAGTAGGAGGCAGGCAGAAGACCTGGGTAGTCATGCAGCTTCTGCTGCTTGGTAACTCTCAGTCCTTCTCCCTGGACTTCCTTTTCCCTCTAGCTAGGGGCCCCTTCAAGCTCTGACATTCCAGGATTCACAGTATTTTTGGAGCAACTGTGCTGGAGGAGGGAGAGGGAGAAGCCTAGAATATTAGAGTTGGAAGGGCCCCGAGAAGTTAAGTCCAGCCCCCTCACTTTATGGATGATTCACCCAGAAAGTTAAGACAGGGAGATGATATGAAAGCTGGCAGAGGTCCCTGAGTGATCAGGGTCAAAAGAGAGTTTTGTAAGTCAGTGCTGGAGGAGCTCAGAGCCGGGAGAGATCCTTGGGGTCTGAGTTGATCTCAGAAGAATTTTTGGACATGGAATTTGTTGACAAGGAAGATTTGGAGAAGGGGAGAAAGGAAGAAAGGAAAGAAGGCTGTCTTAGGTGGAGGGGACCACGTATTCACCAGATTTTTGGAGTTTTGAAAGAATTCCAAGAGGCAGAAGTGAGGGGGCAGTACATTCCAAGGATGGGGGTGGGTGGGTGGGAAAAAGCCTGCATACAGAAGCATGGAGATGGGAGATAGACTGTCATATGTGAGGAATGAGAAGATGGCCAGTTTAGCTGGACAGTAAAGTATATGAATTGTGTTGATATATAATAAGATGAGATAGGTAGGTTAGAGCTTTAAATACCAAACAGACATGTTTGTATTTGATCCAAGAGATAATAGGGAGCAACTGGAGGTTATGGATTAGGGGAGTGACATGGTCAGGTCTGTGCTTTAGGAATATTGTTTTGTTGTTTGTATGGAGGATGGTTGGGAGAGGGGAGACATTTAGGCGGAGAGGTTATTGCGGTGGAATCAGTAGAGAGGTGATGAGGACTTGGGCTAGGGTGTTGGAGGTGTGATCAGAGAAAAGAATCTGGAGACGAGAGAAGATTCAGAACAATCAATATGGTGGATGGGGTAGAGAATTGATTTGTTTTCTGACTAGACCTTTGATTTCATCAGTGCAGGGAGCTTCCATGTTAGAGCTTTCCCTTTTAATGAAGATTTAGTCAATCAATAAACACTTAGTAAGTGCCTACTGTGTACCAGGCACCGTGCTAAGCACTAGAGAGACGAAGAGCCCTTGCCCTCAAGGCACTCCAAGTCTAATGAGGGAGGTAAGAGGGCACTAGAGGGGGAGGACAAGGTGGATTCCAGAGGACAGAATCAGGAACTTGTCAAGTCCTTGGTCAAGACTGATGAGGGAGGAAAGGGAGGCAAAGCTGAAATCAGGACGTGGGAAAAGACTGAGAGATGGAGGGACTGGAGGTCCCAGTGACAATGAAAAAGAGAACACAGGCAAGATCTCCTTCCTGTCTTGACACAGGTCTCTGGAGAACTATGGTTGTGCAACCAGGCACATATCGATGTATCAGGCAGTTTTGCTGAACTGATTTTTTTGTTTTGTCTCTTTACTTTTTGTTATAAGGGATGGCTCTCTGGGGAGGGCAAGGGAGAGGGAGAGAAATGTGTTTGGAAATAAGGTGATGAAAAAAGCACAAAAGCAAAGACCCAGAGGTAGGAATGAGTGAGGCATGTGCCAGCTAGCACTGGGCCTGAAGTCAGAAAGACCCGAGTTCAAATCCAACCTCAGACATTTACTAGCTGTGTGACCCTGGGCAAGTCATTTCACTTCTGTCAGCCTCTTTTTCATCATCTGTAAAATTGGGATAATAATAGCACCTCCCTTCCAACATTGTTGTGAGGATCAAATGTGCTAACATTTGTTAAGTGCGTGGCACATAATAGACACATAATATAGAATTGATATTATTATTATTATTATTATTTCTGGTTAGAATAGCGTATGGAGGCAGTTAGATGGTTCAATTCAGTGGATAGAGAGCCAGACCTGGAGTTAGGAAGACCTGAGTTCAAATTTGGCCTCAGACACTAGCTGTGTGACCCTGGGTAAATCAGTTAACCTCTGCCTTAATCCACTGGAGAAAGAAATGGCAAAGCACTCCAGTATCTTTGTCCAGAAAACCCCATGGACTGTTCATGGGGTCATGAAGTATTGTTCATTCCTTAACGACTGGACAACAAAGTATGGAGTGTCCTTGGAAAGGAGGAGGCTGGATGGACAGAGGCAAGAGGTGGGGAGTGGCGCAGGGGACAGATTAGGAAGGGTCGGGAATGGCAGCCTAGGGCTAGGGGGACTGAGGGGGATCCTGGAGGCCATGGAGAGCCCTTTCTCATTGTCAGGCTGGGTTGGGACTTGATGTAGGTGGGCAGTACCAGCAGCGACCCTGGGGGACAGTGAAGAGTGAGCAGTGTTTAGGCTGGGAGCTGGCCTGGTTTGGTGCCTTCCTTCCTGCGGCCTCCACAGCCTCCTTAGCCCTGGGGCCTTCCTCTGTGATGATATATTCTCTTCTTTCTTCTCTGTCCGTCTGTCTCTGTCTTTACAGATCAACGTCCTTCAGGCCAAGAAGAAGTTTGAGATCTTAGATGCGGTGAGAGCTTATCTTCCCTCTTCCCTCCCTCACCCTGTCCTGCTCCCTTCTCAAAATGCCACATTCTGTGTATGTGTATGTGTATGTTGTGGGGATGCTGCATGTCATGTCTGTGTGTAAGACGTGTGTACCAGCTTGGACCTGTGCCCACCCTGGTCGGGTGCATACTATGCCCCCACATGCTGATATATGTGCTTAGGCATGTGGCGACCCTTGCTGCTGGCCCCATGTGCTAGGTGGGCCCAGAGGAATTGAGGCACATGCTCAGGACTGTGTGTGCCTGGTATGTAGGCATGGGGGCCTGTCAAAACAGGTGCTCCCATGTGGCACCCCAGGGGGCGGGCAGGAGGTGCCCCCAGACTCAGGTGCCCACCCTGAGTATGGGCTGAGCATCCCCACCATTCATCCCACAGATGCTGTCTTTTATGCATGCGCAGTACGCCTTCTTCCAGCAGGGTTACAGCCTCTTACACCAGCTGGACCCCTACATGAAGAAGCTGGCCGCAGAGGTGAGCCTGGGGCTTTGATACAGCCAGACGGGGGGAGGGGAGGCTGGGAGTTGGGGCAGACGTGGCTGGATCTCCCTCCCCATCTGTCTCTCTGGGACATTGTGGTCAGGCTTGGAGTAGACACTTTATCAGAACTTTGTTGAGTGATGAATGAATGAATGAATGAATGAATGCAGACTTTTAGGACACCCTCTGATGTGACACAGAACTTTCTTCTCTGTGCTTCAATAGCTGGACCAGCTAGTTATCGACTCCGCCGTGGAGAAGCGGGAGATGGAGAGGAAACATGCCCTGATACAGCAGAGGGTAAGGGGGAGAAGCGGGGCATTACCATAATGTTTATTATATACCAGTCACTGTGGAGGCAGGGCCAGGACAGCCAGGTGTTGCCAATGTCTCCACCCTCCTGTCAAAGGGCTGTCCCAGGCATTATCTCATTGGACAATGCCCACAATCATGTTAAAGTGGGCAGGGCAGATATCATGGAGAAGCAGGGGTCCTCTTTTCTGTGAGCCCCAGCTTTTCTCTGAGCTTCAGGTCGAAGCCGTCTCTCTCCGCAGATGCCTAAACCCTGATTTGGCAATATCTTTGGACTCTGCCCATGGAAGGTCCCTGGACCAAATTCTCCCTTTTGTGACATGTGACCTGGGGTTGGTTGTCCTTCATTTTCAGAGGACCAAAATGACATCACTGCTAGAGTCAAGTTACAGTGAGTCCAACTGTGGCTGATCAGACCGAAATGAGCTCAGAACGCTCTGCCACAGGTCGGACACACGTAGCCCATGTGAACATTGGAGTGGATTCTCTAAATTTGTGCATCTCACGTTTCTTTTAAGCTAGTGCAATTTTGCTTTGCTCATAGAGTGCAGCTCCTTCTTTGGCACGCCATGCTGGGCTGTCCTGTGCCAGTGTCTCCCACGTCACACAATCAATTCCAAAGTTCTTCAGAGACCTTGAGAGTGTCCTTGTATGGCTTTTTCTGACCGCCATGTGAGCGCTTGCTCACATGTGAGCTTGGAAAGGTTGCTTAATCCTCAGCCTGAATCGGGTGATGTTCGATCTTCCTGCTCTCCTCATCTCAGTGATTCAGAGCTGACATCCCCTGGGGGTTAAAGCCCCCTTCTGTAGCTACTTGTCCCTGTATCGTTGTCCTCATTCGCCTCACCTAGCCCTTCCCAGGCCCTTTTATTTTCTGACTTCCCTTTCTGTCGTGCCCTCTGGAATTCCTGCTCCATCACTGACAAATGTCCCTTCCTCCTTTCTATCTTTTTATGCCCCGGACCCTGGCTGTCCAGAAGACAGCCTGTCCAGCAGTGCTGGCTTTTCCTTCCCTTACAGCCCTGACACATTGAGCCGGGAGGAGGAGGAGGAGGAGGAGTTGGCATCTCCTCCCAGGCCCTCCCTCTACCCCATCACTCAGCAACCTCTCCTCCTTCCATCTGTCACCTAGCCCAGTTCTTTGATGCTTGTGATCTGTTGGTCTCCAGAACACTTTCCCTCTCCTCTCTGGGGGCTTTTTTTTGCCATTATTTTTTTTAAAATTCCATTTCTATCGAAATCTTTTGTTTTAAAATTACCTTCCCTTCTAAATGCATCCTTTCCTGCTTCCTACTCAACCAGCTCTTTCTTGTAACAAAGAATGAAAAAGAAAAGGGTTGGGGAAGGGAGAAGCAGGTCAGCAAAACCAGCGAATACATCAGCTATCTCTGATTGTATAAGCAACATCACACGTCCGTAGTCACCTACCTCTGCAAAGAATCAATCGATCAACAAGTGTTTATTAAGCAAATTCTATGTGCCAGGCACTGTGCTGGGCATTCCTGCCCTCAAGGAACACGTGTTCTTCTGAAGGGGAAACAGTATGTCCATGTATAAATACATACGGGATATACACAGAATGCAGACAAAGTAGTTTGGGGAGGGAGGGAGCGTCTTAGCAGTGCAGAGGGGATCAAGATAGGTCTTATGTAGAAAGTCTTGCTTCAGCTACATCTTGAGGGAAATCGGGGAATTCTAAAAGACAGTCAGAACAAAGTTATGGAGGAGAAACCATGCAAAGGCATGGAGTGGGAAGTCCATTGTCTCTAAGGAGGGACCATTCCTGTTTTCGTAAGGAATTCATTACCTTCTTCACAGACTCCCTCTCTCCAGCTCAGCTCCTGTCCTCATACTTGGGGGCCAGCATGACCCACATCCTGCTTCTGATATTTACCAGGTAGCCTGCATGACCTTGAATAAGTTGTGTAACCTCTCCATGCCTCAGTTTCCTCCCCTGTAAATGGGTAGGTTGAACTAGACAGCCACTGAGGTCCCTTCCAGCCCCAAATCTACATGCGTATGGCCCCTCTAACACCCTGGACCCCCAGTTTCTTGACCTCCTCAACCACAATGACCTGCCGCTTCAATCTACATCCGCCACCCAAAGGGATGGTCATAGCCTAGATCTCACCATCACCCATAACTGTGTCACTTCCATGGTTTTGAACTCAAAGATCCTCTTCTCTGACCACACTCTCCTGGCCTTCCATCTCTTCCTCTGTCTAAATCTCCTAAACTCGTTCTTTGTCCTCGTCGGAGTCTCCATTCCCTCTATCCCCCTCTGTTCTCTTATTCTATCGCTCCTACTCTGGGCTTTACTTTCCTCTCTAATTAGTATGGACCCCGTGGCTGACCAGTTCAACCTGTACCCTAGACTCTTTTGGCCCTTGTCTTACTGGTGCTTAACCCCCTGCCAATCCTCAGCATGGTTTCCTTCTGCCATTGGCCTTTTCTGCTGTCACTCCTGAGATGGACGATGGGAAAGGAAATAAACATTTATATAGCACCTACTATATACCTCCCACTGTGCTAAGCACTTTGAACATATTTCATTTGAAATTCACAACAACTCTGCAAGGTAGATGCTGTTATTATTCTGCATTTTATAGTCAAGGAAACTGAGGCAGAGGTTAAATGATTTGCCCAGGGTCACACAGCTAGTAAGTGTCTGAGGTCACTTGAACTCAGATCTTCCCGATTCCAGGTCCAGTGCTCTGTGCACTGTGGCGCCACCTAGCTGCCTCTAAAAAGGAGGAAATCCCACAACCATGCTGATAGATACCCTTACACATTTTTTATTGAACCCCAGATGGGCCCTTGCTATTGCATGGTGGAACTTCTTTATTTATTCCTGGTTGACTTTCTGTCCCACTCTACCCATCAGCTGTTCCAAACCTTGTCTTTTTCCTCCTCCCCTCACAGCAGATGTCCTTGCCTCCTACTTTGCTGAGAAAATAGAGGCCCATTTCCTGTGAGCTCCACCTCACTAACTTCTTTCAAAACTCCATCCTGTTCTTTTCTCCCATCTCTGCTCATCAAGACAGGAGTAAAGGAGCTTAGATCTTAGGCAGCTAGGGGGTTCAGTGGGTTAAGCACTGGACCTGGAGTCAGGAAAGACCTGAATTGGAATCTTGCCTCAGATGCTTCCCAGTTATGGCCCTTGACTTCTACCTGCCTCAGTTTCCTCAATTGTAAAATAATGATAGCACCTACCTCCAAGACTGATTGTGAGGATAAGATGACATAATATTCCTAAAGACCTTAGCACAATGCTTGGTACATAGGAGACACTCAATAAATGCTTGTCTCCTTCCTCCCTTCTTTCCTTCCTTCCTTCCTTCCTTCCTTCCTCTCTCCCTTCTTCCTTCCATCTTTCCTTCCTTCCTTCCATCTTTTCTTCCTTCCTTCCTTCCCTCCCTCCCTCTTTTCCTCCTTCCCTCCCTCCCTCCTTCCTTCTTTCCTTCCTTCCTTCCTTCCTCTCTCCCTTTCTCCCTCCTTCCTTCCTTCCTTCCCTCCCTCCCTCCTTCCTTCCTTCCCTCCTTCCCTCCCTCCTTCCTTCCTTTCTTTCTTCCTTCCTCCTATCTTTCCTTCCTTCCTGCCTTCCTTCCATCCTGTCACTTTCAGGAATCAGTCTCCACCTCTCCCATATCCTCAGTCTCTCCTTCTCTACCAGCTTCTCTCTCATGCTTAGAACAGTCCCTCTTTGAGCCTACTGTCTCCTCAAATAATGGCCAGATATTTTCCCTCACTTTCCCCACCACACTTAGAGAAAGATCTTCTCCTGTTGCTGCCTCCACTGCCAACCCCCTCATTCCCTTCTCACTCCCTTGCAATCTGGCACCCAGGCGCTACTGCTCAACTGACATGGCTTTCTCTAAGATTACCCATCATCTCTCAGCAGCTAAATCCCTCGTTACTCATGCTCTTTTATCTCCCTGCAACTACCACTCCCTCCTTTAGGTTTCTCTCCTGGTTGTCCTCTTTCCTGTCTGACCGCTCCTTCTCTGTCTCCACCAAAGGAGACTGTATTTCCCACCTAACTGTGGGGGTCCCCCAGGGTTCTATGCTGGGCACTCGGCCCTCTTTTCTCTCTCTCTCTCTGTGTCTCTCATCTCCCTCTGGTCCCATCACCTCCACCCTTTCTCTCACCCCTCAATCTCTGTCTCTTATCTCTCTATATCTTTTTCTCTCTGTATCATTTCTCTCTGTCTCTCCATTTCATTTTCTCTGTTTTTATCTCCCTCTGTTCACATCTCTCTCTCCCTGCTTTCTCTTGCCCTTTCATCTCTGTATCTGATATGTCTATGTCTTTGTCTCTCTCTATCATTTATCTGTTTGTCTCTGCCTCTCTATCTCACTTTCTGTCTTTTTTCTCTGTCTCTTCTCTCTGTGTGTCTCAGTCTCTCAGTCTCTGTCTCTCTTATCTCATCACCTCCCACAGGTTCAAGTATTATCCCTTTGTGCAGGACTCCCACCCAGCCCTCATCCCTCTCCTAAGCTCCAGTCACTCATCACTTGCCTGGAGGCTGTCTCCAGGATGTCCCCCTCTAGGCATCTCAAAATCAGCATCTCCAAACCAGAACTCAGCCTCTGCCTTAAACGTATTCCTCCTCCAGACTTTCCTGTTGCCATTACCCCCAGCACCATTTTTCCAGTCACTCACATCCATAACCTTGGAGTTACCTTTGATGCCTCATTCTCCTTTACCCACCGCTTTCCCCATATCCAATCAGCTGCAAAGCCTGCTTGGCTTTGCCTCTGCAAGTCTCTCATGTCCTCTTCTCTTCAGTCACACAGCCACCCCGCTAATTCAGGTTCTCATCTGTTCTTGCTTGGTCTGTTGTAACAGCTGCCTGATTGGATGCTTGAATTTCAGTCTTTCCAATGCATCTGCCACAACATGCCAAAATAATCTTCATGTTCTGACCATGTCACTCCCGTGCTCGAGGACCTTCAATGGCTCCCTATCACCTCTAAGATAAAATACACAATCTCTGCCTGGCATTTTAGACCTTCACAATCTAGCTCCTACCTTCTTTTCTCATCTTCTTTCACATTACTTCCCTCTGTACAACTTGATTTCCAGCCAAGCCAGACCCCCAAATACAACACAACTCCTGTGCAATGCATTGCCCAAATTCTCCACACTTGGAATGTTTCATCCTTATCTTTGCCTTTGCTTTCTCTTTCTCTAAGACTTAATTCAGATCCTGTCTTCTCTGCCCCATTCCCACGTTGCTAGTGCTCACTCTCTCCTCAATGTCATTGAACTTGGGTATATGATGTGTGGCCCTCCCCTCCCCATCCCCATTCCCCCAGCAGAACGGAAGCTCTTTGAGGGCAGGAACTGTTTTATTTTTGTCTCTGTGTCCTCAGCATCTGGACATAGTGCCTGGCACGTAGGAAATGCTTAATTTGTTGGGTTTAGTTGAAGCCACAGATGGATTTGGGGAGATGTTTCTTGGTTTTGTTTTTCTGTAGATAATTAAGCTTTGCCAGGCCTAGGTATTTGAGATTCTTTAGAGACTGAGTTCTCTGTGTCTGTGCCCGGGATAGGCTCTGTGGGCTCCTCACTTTGTAACATTGTCCCCCACTTCCTCTTCTTCCCCCTTCCGTTCCCCCAGGGCCAGGGGAGGGGCTGAGAGAGAGTTGCTAGAAATGTCACTTTGGGGGGTAGTGGCCATTCTCCTATCTGTCCTATTGGCTCCTGTCCTTACACGCAGCTGGCCAGCTGTTCTCTGTGAGCTATCCTCCTGTTAGCCCCTCAGTGTGGTACGGCAGGGTAGAGCACTAGGACTAGAACCCAGGAAGACCTGGGTTCAAATCCCTCCTCCAACACTTACAAGTTACGCAATTCTGGGAAAATCACTTGACCTTTCTGGGGCCTCAGTCTCCTTGTCTGCAATGTGAGGGGATTGGACTCAGTGATTTCTAAGGTCCTTTATGGTTCTAGATCTATGATCTCTTCCTCTCCAAGGTCCCTATTCTGGCACCCAGTGATGTCTAGAGATGGAAAAGTCTGTCGTTTTTACGACTCCCTCAGGTTCTTTGAATCCCTCCACTGTCAGCACCCCCAGTAGCCCTTTTCAAAGGGGAAGCTGGGCAGGAACTCGAGGTTTTCAAGATGGAAGTAGTGACCTTCCCATGGGTTCTCCTGGGAAGCCTCTGAGAGATCAGACCATCTGCCAGCCAAGGCTAGCCATGAGGGGCTATCACCCTGCTCTTGATCAGGGCTTCCCCCCGATTCAATAGATTGTGATCAATTCCATCTACTTTTTCAGACATCTTCCCAGACTCTGCACCCAGGTCTAACTGTTCCTCCCAGGTCATAAGACTGACAGGAATATACTGGTCAATGTTTAACAACCGGCTTTCCAAAAAAAAATGTGCACACAGCACACTTTTAAGTTTAGTCTGTGTTGCTAACATTTCCCCCATCACTTTCTTAAGTCTGAAAAATCAACAGGCCAACAAATCAAGCCCTTATTTGTAGCATTTGCTGATGTCCAGGGTGCAAATGCATACACTGAAAATTTAACAATCAGCTCTTGTGAGCCAGCCTTACTGGGGTCAGCACACCCCTGACTGTATTTATTGAACTAGAAGGGACCTCAGAGGGTTTCTAGTCCAACTCTGTCATTTTCAGATGAGGAAACCTTGACCCAGAGAGATCAAGTGATTTGCCAAGGTTGTGTAAGTAGTGAGTGGCAGACCTGGGATTTGATTCAGGCCCTGAGGTTCCAAATTCAGCGTTGTTTCCACTGTGCCATGGGTTAAGAAGTACTTGCTTATGTCTAATTTAAATGCCTCCTACTTTGTCTGCCATTGATAGAGGCAGAGAAGAATGAGTCACCTTCCTCTTTGGAGATTTCAGTAGGTGGAAGGTAGTGCCACCTATTGGTGGGGCAGCTAAGTGGCACAGTGGATAGAGCACTGGCTCTGGAGTCAGACCTGAGTGCAAATCTAGCCTCAGACACTTACTAGCTGTGCGATCCTGGGCAAGTCACTTAACCCTGTTTGCCTCAGTTTCCTCATCTGTAAAATGAGTAGGAGAAGGAAATGGCAAGCCACTCTAGTATCTTTGCCAAGAAAACCCCAAATGGGGACACAGAGTTGGATGTAACTGAGAAATCCCAAGGTCAATAAAGGTCACCCAGGAGTCTTTGACATGTCTTTGACATAGCTGCCCCACCAATAGGTGGCACTACCTTCCACCTACTGAAATCTCCAAAGAGGAAAGTGACTCCTTCTTCTCTACCTCTATCAATGGCAGACAAAGTAGGAGGCCCTTAAATTAGACATAAGCAAGTACTTCTTGACCCATGGCACAGTGGAAACAACGCTGAATTTGGAATCTCAGGGCCTGAATCAAATCCCAGGTCTGCCACTCGCTACTGATACGACATGCCCTCAGGCCAGGGGTGGGGTATTTTAGGTGAGAAGGGCGGGGCTCAGTCACCTCTTGGTGAAGTACCAAAGACCAAAGAATGACCTCTCTGGGGGGAGTTTCATCGTTGTGTAGCACAGGGGGACCTCAGTGCTCAACATCACTGTGGCTTTTTGGGGAGGTGATGAGGGGATTGTGGAAAGAGTGTTCACCTGGAGGGAGTCAGAACACCTGTGGTGTGGCTGCAGCTCTGCCAATGGCTTACTGTGTGATGCTGGGTGAATCAGCTCCCCTGTCTGGTACTCAGTGTGTACAAATGTGAGGGATTGCAGTTATGGTCATTCCTCTATGAAATCCTTTAATGCGGAGGAAAGAACGTTGAACTAAGAGGCAAAAGACTTGGATTCCTGTGTGACCTCAGGAAGGCCACTTAACCTCCTAACTTGTTTTTCTGTGTGTCAAATGGTGGTGGTTGTGAACTGAATATCTAAGGACACTTCCAAGTTTTTTACAAAGCTTTAAGGGAGGAATAGGGAAAGATTGGCCTCCTAATGTGTAGTTGCCGGCTTGGGGATTTGAGGGCACTATTATTAGGAAGATGTTCCGTGGGAGTAAGGCTGGATAGAGTTGGGAGCTATCATCTCTGAGGAGACCCTTCACTCACTTTCCTTTTCTCTTCTTTCTTGCCCTCCGGGAACCTGTTAACATCAGACTTTGCTGCAGGTGAGTTTGCCTGTTATGCTGAGGCCCCTGGGGAGGAGATAGATGGGAGGAGGTGGTGACTGAGGTCTTTAGATTGGAACAGGAACCTGGTTTCAGTACCATGGACACCCCCCAGTTGCCCCTTCTCTCCCCTTCTGGGAAGGGAAGGATTGAATCTATTGATTTGGAGGTGATGGTATTTTGGTCATTTGAATATGCATGTGGGGGAGAGCATGGTGGCTAAGAGGAAAAGGATGAGGTACCTCTCCTCTCATTCTCTGACCTCTCACTCCTTCCTCTCACTCCACCAGGACTTCTCCTATGATGAATCCAAGGTGGAGTTTGACGTAGATGCTCCCAATGGCGTGGTCATGGAGGGATACCTCTTCAAGAGAGCCAGCAATGCCTTTAAGACATGGAATCGGTGAGAGTTGGAGTGAAAGTGGTGGAAGAGAAGGGGGGGGTATGGGGAAATCAATGAGTCACCCCACAGGCATTCAATAAGTGCATACAAATGCAAAAACAAAATGGCCCCTGCCCTCAAGGAGTTTACATTCTACTGGGGAATATAGCATGTTGGAAGATAAATGCAGGATAGATACCAAAAAAGATATTCAGATGGGGGAAGGTGCTAACTAGCAGGGGGCTCAGGAGAGATTCTTAAAGGAGCTTGAGCTGAGTCTAGAAGGGAGCCAGGGTTCTAAGAATTCAGGGTGGGGGGAGGGAAGACATTCCAAGCAGGGAGAATAGCTCGTGCAAAGGCAGGGAAGTTTGAGCTAGAATGTTGTATGTGGTGAACAGGAAGGCTGGTCTGGCTGGAGCAAAGCCTGGGGCAGTGGGAGTAATGTGTAAGGAGCCTGGAAAAAAAAGCTTGGAGCCAGAATGGGAAGGACTTTTAAATACCAAACAGGAGTTTTAGTTTAACTAAAAGTGGAGGAGAGACTTTGCTTTAGGAATGTTGTGAGGTCTCCAAAGGAGGAGACGGCAGGGGCCAGGCAGGTTCTAGGGAGGATGGTGATTCTGGGCCGTGACTCTTTCAATATGTCAATACTCCTTCTTGTAGGAGATGGTTCTCCATCCAGAATAGCCAACTGGTCTACCAGAAGAAACTTAAGGTGAGTGGGCAGGAACTGAGCCACTGGAGGCTAGGGCTGCTGGCATGATGGGTCTGGAGCATTTCTGGTTATTCCCATCCCACAATGCACAGCTGAGGCTGGGGAGGAGGGGAGGAGAGGATGGGGGGAGGGTTTCTTCTCCTCCCTCTTGATCCCTTGAAGTCCGGTGTCCAGGGGCTTAGGGCCCCACTATTTCTTCCCCCCAGAAAGAGGTCCATTCTTTTCTCTCTCCTCTTGAGTGGTCTCAGGGCTATGATTATGGTGTAAATCACATGAGATAACATATGTGAAATAGTTTGTGAACCTTAATTGCTGGTTACACATATAACGTACATGTATGTAATACACATAACACATAATATTTATAATGCATTATATGCCATATATGTATGTGACATAACACTTTCTTATTATTTCTCATCAGTGGGTAAGAGTTCCAGGGCTGAGTGGTCAGGGGGTCAGTATCTGGCGCCATGGTTAGTGGGTCAGGATCCAGGCTGAGTAGTCAGTGCTGGGCTTAGGATTCAGTGGGCCAGCGCTCTGGCCAGCCAAGGGTTGGCCTGGGAAAGGGTGCTTTGTGAGTTTGGGCTTTCAATGGGTCCATCCCTCTAGGATGGGTTGACTGTGGTGGTTGATGATCTCCGGCTCTGCACTGTGAAGCCGTGTGAGGACATAGAGAGGAGGTTTTGCTTCGAGGTGGTCTCTCCTACAAAGTAAGGGGCCTGGATCCTGGCTGGGGAGGGAGGAGGTTCCAGTGGTGGGGAGGGTAGTGATAGCAACCTTCTTCTCCAGATGTGGGGGGGGGGGTTTTCTACTCCAACTGACTGTCTTTGGAGTCACTTTGGGGGAACCTTGTATGAAAGGAGGGGCTCTGGGGAGAGAGTTGGGAACTTGGCTCCCTTGTCCCAACATTGATCCCTCCTCCCCAGGAGCTGCATGCTACAGGCTGACTCAGAGAAGCTTCGCCAGGCCTGGGTTCAGGCAGTCCAGGCCAGCATTGCCTCGGCTTACCGGGAAAGCCCCGACAGTTACTACATCGAGGTGAGGCTGGGTCTAGAGACGGCCAGCCCCTCCAGGGTCCAGCACAGTGGGGTTGCCCTGCCATCTGCTGGCCACATCTGGTAGTGCAACATCCCAGTATGGTCACTGTCTTCGGGTATGGGGGTGGGGATTCCTGCTGAGGATACCCAGGCCCAGGTGTCATCTCCAGCTTTCTCCCTTCCTAGAGACTGGACCGAACAGCATCCCCATCCACCAGCAGCATCGACTCCGCCCCGGACACCAGGGATCGAAGCAGCAAGGGGGAGGGCATCCTCCAGCGGGTGCAAAGTGTGGCGGGCAACGGTCAGTGTTGTGACTGTGGGCAGCCTGACCCCCGCTGGGCCAGCATCAACCTAGGTATCCTGCTGTGCATCGAGTGCTCGGGCATCCACAGGTGTGTATGTGGGGAGGGAGGGAGCAGGGGACTCAGGGCCGGGCTGGGGCCTGAGGGACATCGGGGCCGAGGCTGGGACCTCAAAGCAGAGGCCTCCAGAATATCAGGGCCAGGGATGGGGACTCTAGGACCTCAGGGACCCAGGAAGCATCCCAGGTATTATCTTCATTTTGTGAATGGGGAAACTGAGGCTCAGGTGAAGGGACTTGCCCAGGGTCATTGGGATTTGAATGCAGACCTTCCCAGCACTCCATCCCCACTGAACTAAATACTCAATAACCTGGCACTGGAGATGTGAGCTGAGTGCATCATGGCTGGGACTCTGGGGTAGGAGCCTGAGGAGACTCAGGTCAAGACTGTGGGTAAAATAATGACAAATAATGCATGTTGATGTAACACTTTGCAGTTTGCAAATTGCTTTAGGTCCATAATCTCACTGGACCCACCTCCTATTAACACTGTGGGGCAAATCCTGTGGGATTTATTATCCTTCTTTGGGGATGTACAGACCTGGTCTCAAAGTAGTAAAGTGACTTGTCCAGGGTCACACTGCTGGTAAGTGGCTGAGGGATAATATGAACCCAGTTCCTGGTGACTCCAGGTGTAGCATTCTATCCACTGTATCACACTGATTCATATTCTGGCCTGGGGCCACAAGAACCCCAGAAGCGGGACTGGAAATCCCTGGTTAAGGGCCTCAGGGGATGATACGAGGCTTACTCTAAGCCTAAGGGTAGGATATAGGGACAGATTGAGGTATCCCATGGACTGACCTCTCCTTGATCTCAGGCTGCATTGAAAGTCAGAGTATACAGAGGGAGGGAGGTCTTACTTTTGTCCTCTGCCCTGGTCGGGACACATCTGTAGCATCCGATAGCATATAGGCAGCTAGGTGGCATAGAGGAGTCTGGAAGAGCTGAGTTCAAATCTAGCCTCAGATACTTTCTAGCTATGTAACCTTGGGCAAGTCACTTAACTTCTGTTGGCCTCAGTTTACTCAACTGTAAAATGGGAATAGTAATGGTCCCTACTTTATAGGATTGTTATGAGGATCAAATGGGATGGTATTTTTAAGTGCTTAGCATAGTGCCTGGCACAAAGTAGTCATCATCATCATCATCACCCTGTTCAGTTCTGGATGCCCCAACTTCTTATTCATTCATTCATTCATTCATTTTTATATTTTTAATAATATTTACATTTTTACATTTTCCCCCCCAGTTATGTGTGAAGACAATTTTAACATGCATTTTTTTAAAAGTTGAGTTCCAAATTTTCTCTCTCCCTCCGTCACATGCCCTCTCCCTGAGACAGTAAGCGATTTGATATAGGTTATATGTGTTCAATCATGCAAAACATATTACCATCTTTGTCATGTTGTGAAAGAAGACAGGGTCAGGTAGGTGGCACAGTGGATAGAGCATCGGCCCTGGAGTCAGGAGGACCTGAGTTCAAATCTTGTCTCAGACCAAATACTTGACACTTAGTAGCTGTGTGACTCTGGGCAAGTCACCTAACCCCAATTGCCTTGCCAAAAAAACCCAAAAAAACAAAAAGAACAAAAACAAAAACAAAAGAAGACACAGACCTGAAAGGAAAAAAACACACACAAAAAATACAGAAAGTAGAAAAATAGTCTACTTCCATCTGCACTCAGTCTCCATCAGTTGTCTCTTTGGAGGCGGACAGCATTTTCCATCATGAGTCCTTTGGAATTGTCTTGCTGAGAACAGTTGATCATTGTTCAGTATTGCTGTTACTGTGTACAATGTTCTGGTTCTGCTCACTTCACTTTGCATCAGTTCATGTCTTTCCAAATTTTTTCTGAAACGATGCTGCTCATCATTTCTTATAGCACAGTAATATTCCATCACCATCATGTACCACAACTTGTTCAGCCATGCCCCAGTGGATTGGCTGGATGTTCCAATTTTGAAAGGACATTAATAAGCTAAAGTGCATCCACAACCAGGGGCCCAAGGATTGGGCCTGTAGAAGAAACAACTTGGGGGCGGGGCATGCATGTTGTCTTCAAGTGTTTGAAGGACTGTTGAGGATGAGGGAAGAGCTAGGATACTCCCCGTCACACACCCCCCCGCCCCCTCCACAGTGGTGGAGGTGGGGAAGAGGAGTTGCAGATGAACAGATCTTAGTTCAATATGTGGAAAACCTTGGCAGCAGCTAGCTCCTTTGGAAGGGAGGCAGTTTCCCCTCCCTGAAGGTCTCTCAGAAGTCTGGATGACTGCTGGGACACTGTAGAGAGGATTCATGTCCAGGCAGGGCTGGGGTCCCTGGCAGCCTCGAGTTCCTTTAAGCATTCAGGAGGATTCGTGCAGCTTCATCTGCCTTTGCGGAGTGGAGAGAGCAGCAGTCTGAGTAATCTCTATAGCGAGCAAGCTTGGGATAATCCCCAAATCATTTTCATCTGGCTTTGGAATGCATCATGAGAATTTAGTCTGGGAACAGATTTCCTTTGCTAATCACTTCCAGCTTGGGCTGATGTGACCGCGGAGATGAGCAACCTAGGGTAAAAGTCTCACATTAGCTAAGCCATATGTGGCTGAGGGTTATCCTAGGTCAGCGCTGGGGAGGCTGGGTTTGAACTTTACCCCTTCCCTGACTCCACTTTTTCCCCTTCCTTCCCTGTAACCCAGGAGTCTGGGGGTCCACTGCTCCAAGGTCCGGTCCCTGACACTGGACTCATGGGAGCCAGAGCTGCTGAAGGTGAGTGTCGTCCCTACAGCGGGATATGTGAGTGTGTGTGTGTGTGTGTGTGTGTGTGTGAGTGTGTGTGTATGTGTGTATATGTGTGTATGTATGTGTGTGAGTGTGTATGTGTGTATATGTGTGTGCATGTGTGTGTATATATGTGTGTATGTGTGCATGTGTGTATATGTGTGTGTATGTGTGTATATGTGTGCATGTGGGTGTGCATGTGTGCGTGTGTATGTGTATATATATGTGTGTATGTGTGTGTGTGTGAGTGTGTGTATGTGTGTATGTGTGTATATGTGTGTATATGCGTGTGTATGTGTGTGTGTGTTTGTGTATGTGTGTGTGAGTGTATGTGTGTATATGTGTGTGTATGTGTGTGTATGTGTATATGTGTGTATGTGTGCACGTGTATGCATGTATATGTGTGTGTGTATGTGTGCATGTGTATGTGTGTATATGTGTGTGTGTTGGGATTGTGTATCAGAACTATTGATGAAGCTTAATCCTATTAACCTCCTACCAGCTGATGTGTGAGCTTGGGAATAGCACTGTGAACCAGATCTATGAGGCTCAGTGTGAGGAACTGGGGCTCCAGAAGCCAACAGCCTCCAGTCCCAGGTCAGTAGGTCAAATGATAGGGTGATGGATGAACTGGGGTTGGGGGTTGGGGTTAGGGGTTGAGGGAAATGGAAGGGCACGGTCAGAGGTTACAGAGATATAGAGTTGGGGTCATAGCAAAGGGATGAATGATTGAACTCACACTGGGAAGATGGAGGGATGATATCATGGGTAAAGAGATAGAGGGATGGATTCATGGGTAGAAAAATGTAGGGACAAGGTCATAGGTAGAGGGAGGGTGTAGGGATGGAGGCCATGGGCAGGGGGATGGAAGAGTGGGCTCAGATGTTGAGA
The DNA here is from genome assembly GCF_900497805.2 of Vombatus ursinus. Taxonomy (NCBI): domain Eukaryota; kingdom Metazoa; phylum Chordata; class Mammalia; order Diprotodontia; family Vombatidae; genus Vombatus; species Vombatus ursinus. Next base: position 4,056,244 of record NW_020950600.1, on the reverse strand, counting down.
GCTTGGAGTGGCATCAAAGATAGAGGGAAGGGGACATGAGCAAAAGGATAGAAGGTCATGAAAGAGGAGATAGAGGAGTAGTGTCATGGGCAGAAGGATGGAGGAATGATCTTAGAGTTTAGGCAGATGTAGGGATGAGGTCATGGGTTGGGGGGATAAAGAGTGAGTTCAGAAGTTGAGAGGATGGAGGATGGGGTCATGGGTGGGAAAATGGAGGAGTCTAGGAAGATGTGGGGGTGAGGTCAGGAGGTGGGAGATGGAAGAGATGGGGGCTCAGAGGAAATGTGGTCAGGGATGGGAGGGATAGAGAAGTAAGGTCATGGGTTAAGGAGATGCAGGAGATGCAGGTCAGGGGAGGGGGACGGAAGATTGGATTTAGAGACCGATAAGGGATGGAACAAGAGGATCATGGTTTGTTGAGATGGGAAGGTGGGGTCAGAAATTAGAGGGATAGAGGAGTGTGGAGGGCCCAGGGTCAGCTTAGAATGAATACGAATTTATTAAGCACTTACCATTTACTATTTACTGTGTTAGACCCTGGGATAGAAAGAGAAAAATAGAGACTGTCTCCATCCTCGCAGAATTTACCCTATTCTCCTATGGGGAGATGACATGTAAACAAGTTAAAAGTCAGGGATTTATTGACGAAACCCAGGACTTGAGGGTCATGAGGCCATCAGAGCAGGGGGACTCCAGGGACCAGAGGTTGGGATCATGGTAGAGCTGTTTGTTACAGCCTTTGGGCGTGCATTCTCACCCTCACCTTCCCCTTCTCCTCCCCAGGCAAGACAAGGAAGCTTGGATCAAGGTCAAATATGTAGAGAGAAAGTTCCTGAAGAAGCTTCCAGGGGCTGGGGCTGAAGCCATTGAGACGGCTGGTGGGGGAGAGGCCAAGCCCCGGCGATGGAGCATGAAGAAATGTCGACGGCACCAGAGTTCTCCCCGCGTCCCCAGGATGCGACGCCAGCTTCGGCAAGAGCCTGCCACCATCTCCCCCGCAGTGCTGTCATCAGGTGGGGACCCTCAGACCCCAAATCTTTCCTGCCCTCCTCCCTTGGCTTTTGTGCTCATAAATTGTGCAAGTCGCCTGGCCCAAGTCTCCTCTGCATCTTTTGTCAAGTGAACCTCCCCATCTATTGTCTCCTTGGCATCTCCCCACACAACTTACTTCATCTCTTCCCTTTAAACCCAGAACTCCCCCCTCCCCAGACTGAGAATATAGGAAAGTTCAAGGTTGAGTCATATCCTCAAGGGAAGGGTCTCCTGGGAGAGGGAAGTGTTATCAGGGTTTTCTGACATTCCATGCCGGGTGAGATTGAGGCCAGCATTCTGTGGTGGAAAGAGCTGGATTGTCTGGAGTTAGGTGAGCCAGGTTCTAGCTAGTCGTGTGACCCTGGGGCCATCACCTTCCTCTCTGGGGATCCGTTTCAGCCCCTGTAAAGTGAGGGGTTGGGATGGAGGACATCTCTAAATCCCCTCCTAATCTGTTACCACAGCTTCTTCAGACATCCCTCAGAGGCCCCATCAGAGCCTAGATCTTAGGCTGGGAGAGGGGGGCAACTGTAAGACTGAGCTTGGGAGCATTACTTTAAGACTCTCTCTCCACCTCTTTAAAATTTTATGCAAGAAGAGTGTGGAGGAAGCCATAATGTTGGTGCCCATGTGACTCACTGATGGAACCGGAGGCTTTCTCACTGCCTCCGTCTCTCTTTCAGCCTCTGCCTTCAGCCGTGGCTTTGAGGGGGTGAGGTGGGGGAGACCTAGGGTATTGGCCTGATAGCTTCAGGTGCATGAGGCCTTGTGGGGGGTGGGGATGCTCTGCAGCACCCTCACACCCCTCCCCCTCCCTTGCCCCCTCAGCCAGCACTTTGGAACGGAAATTTCGACGTGACTCTCTCTTCTGTCCAGATGAGCTGGACTCACTCTTCTCCTACTTTGACACAGGAGCAGTTGGGGCAGGACCAAGAAGTAAGTGAGAGGGTGAGCGGTTGGGTGGGAGCAACACAGCTCATCCCCCTCCCTCCCCTTCCTTCTGTTTCCACCTTCTATGCTGTCTCTTGAGATTGGGGCCTCTGATGTAGCTACTTGAGGGATCCAGAGCTAGGACTGGGGTGACATGTCTGTGGTCAGGACAGGTCCTGATCCACTTCCCCTCCTTTAGATCCCTGGCACCCCGACTCCACCCTGGGGATTGGGGGATACTGTGGGCTCCTGCCCATCCCCCTCTGGCTTCCAGGAGCTCTGCCCCATTAATCCCCGTCCTGTTCCATCCACCTTCCTCATAGGTGCTGGCCACATGTCTGCGCAGGCCCCCCCAGCAGCTGGTCAGTGGGACAGTGGCCTGGGCCCCGGGGGCACCGAGGCGTGCCTCCCGGCCGGAGGTAAGGTAATCTCGGAGCAATGGCCTGCACGGAGAGGAGGGAGGGAGAGAGAGAGGGGGACAGTCACTTCCTCCACTCCAGTGTCTCCCATGCCCCATCCCACGTCCCTACCCCACCCTGCCTTCCCTGGCTAACAATCTCAGGCTAGAACTTTGCTTGTTCCAAGGAAGCACTTTGCTCAATGGGATTGTGGAACTGGGATGGGCTGTGATGACTCCAGAGATCTGTAGAGATATCACCCCAAGAGCACCTAAGCTAGAACTCCTGGTTCCAGTATTTCAAGGAGGCAACTTATGGGGTTGAGGGTGATGGCTAGGTCAATGTAGGGAAGATGGATTAGATTATTTAGTTTCCAGTTAATTTTTAATCTATCTTTCCATGGCCCTTTATTAAATGTAATTTTTTTGCATCATGATCTGAAAAGGATGCATTTCATATATCTGCCTTTCTGCATTTGATTGTGAGGTTTTTACACCCTAATACATAGTAAGTTTTTGTGTAGGTGCCATATATCCCTGAGAAAAAGGTATATTCCTTTCTATCCCCATTCAGTTTTCTCCAGAGGTTTATCATATCTAACTTTTCTGAAATTCTATTCACCTCCTTAACTTATGTCCTGCCTATTTTGTGGTTAGATTTATCTAGCTCTGAGGGGAAAGTTGAGGTCTCCTATGTAGGGACAATGGACCTTAGAGCCAGAACTGGATGTGAATCCTGGTACAATTGGAAGAGCACCAACTCTGGAGTTAGAATGCCCAAATTCAAATCCTTCCTCTTGTGTTTATTACCTGTCTGACTTCGGGCAGGTCACTCCCCCTCTCCCTGGGCTTGTTTTCAGATGGGTAGAATGGGCAGGTTGGATTTCATGGCCTCAGAAGCTTCTTCTGGTCCTAGATCTGGGATCCCATGTCCCCATGAGTTTGTCCATGGGGACAATGCTTGCCTTACGGTCGTTGCCGTAGTGATGCCCACCTGATGCAGGCCATGGGTCAGTCCTCAACGGGGCCAGCACCGCATCAGGTGGGCATCACTACCAGACCTTGCGCTCTGTGGCCAGAGCCTTGGGAACCCAGAGTCACGTCCGTGCCATGATGAGGCCCTCAATCAGTGGAGGTATAGGGGAAATCAACTGTTCTTCTCTTCATCTTCTGATATCATCGGTGCCAGGGAATTCACCATGTGTGAAAACACCCTTCACTAATGCAGATTGGCAGCTTGTCCACAACTTACAGTCTTCAAGAGTTGCCCAGGGCACTGAAAAGTTAAATGACCTGCCCAGGGTCTCACAGCCAGGCTGGCTCAGTGGCTGGGCTCAGATCCACGTCTCCATGACTCCAAGGCAGACTCTGTCCTCCAGGACCTGATGCTTCTTAGTGAAAGATTATTCCTTATTGTGTTGAGAAGGAGGACAGGAATAAAGGGTGTCTTTATTTGACATCCTAGTCACATGGCATTGGTGCACTTCTGATGGGAGGGGAAATCCAAGAAGGATGTCAGCACATTGGGTGTCCTCCATGCCCCCCTCCTTGGTGAACTTATGGGAAGAGCTGAACAAGTCATTCAGGGTGGAAGGTGCATCACTGGGGGGAATTCCTGAATGAATGAGATCACAAATCCATCTGAAAATGTAAGTCTAATAGGCAGAAGCAAGGGAAGATCAAAGGACAGTTTCTGTGATTCATCAATATCCTTCAAATGTCGAGAGAAATACAGGAAGGCCTCAGTAGATGGGGTAAACCAGCCTTTGGTGAAGAAATAATAATAATAATAATAACAACAACTAGCATTTACACAGCACTTTAAGATTTCCAAAGCACTTTACAATTATTATCTCAGATGATCCTCACAATAGCCCTAGGGGGGAGGTGTGCCTTTATATTATCCCCATTTTACAGTTGGGGAAACTGAGGCAGACTTTCCCAAGGTCACACAGCAAGTAAGTGCCTGAGGCCAGATTTGAACTCAGGCCTTCCTAAGTCTAGGCCCCTAGCCACTTGTCCACTTTGCTATCCCAAGAGTACTACAGGATGGGCAGGGATGGATGGATGGATAGATTGTGATCTGCACCTTTGGGGGAAATACTCAGATTGGTGAGAACACAGACCCACCAGAGTGCTGAGGTGACAAGACAAGGTGATAAGACAAGGCCAAACTTCTGGGCTGAAGGTTTTGTGACTGGGGGGACATATGAGCTATAGTTTCTCAGTCAAAACCAACAGCTTCTCAGGCTCGGAGCCTAATGACTGACTGGCATTCCCTCGTCATCTTTGGTCAGGAGCTAGTTTGAATCAGCCTCCTCTGTCCTCAGTGGTAGAGTAGCCAGCAGAGAGTTGTGGCCACCAGGCCTCCCTCCCTCCCATCTGCCCTGCTCCAGGCTGGGCCTGGATTGAGCCCTGGGAAGATGACCCCAACAGGAAGTATAGTGGTTTTCTCCCTGCTTTTTCTTCATTTGGGGGTACAAATCAGCGGTCCACTTGACAGCCAAGTGGCCTTGACTGCAGTGGCGACAGCTGATGCCAAGTTGAAGAGACACAGTCAGAAAAGGGAGGGCAGGGCTAGGAACAGTACAGTTTTGAGAGTTGAGGGAGGAGAGGCCAGGCTCTGGGGCCAAGTGGACCTTTGTCTCTTTTTCCCTTCGTGCTCTTTGACTTATTTCTTGACCCTAGAGCGAGTTTTTCCACATTCCCTATCTCTGAGACCAATCACTAAAGACATTCCACTAGGATAACAAAGGAATACTTTTTATCTACTCCTGGGTTACAAATTTGCTTCTAAGTCTCTGCCCTCTGATGATTCACCTAGATGGTGGCTAGCCTACTGTTCTGTCTCAGCTTGGAGCCCTGGGTTGGAATCAGGAGGCTTGGAAGGAATCTACCCTGGGGAGGCAAGGAGAATTGAAGAGACTGGGAGGGACTTGAGGGAGTGCATAGGACTTTCTAGATTCTCCTCATGTACCCCCTGGAGCAGGGCTGAGTCTAACTATAGCTACTGGTAGATTATGGTTTTTACTTTTTTTTTTTTTTTGGCGAGGCAACGGGGTGAAATGACTTGCCCAGGGTCACACAGCTAGTAAGTGTCAAGTGTCTGCGGCCGAATTTGAACTCGGGTCTTCCTGAATCCAGGGCCGGTGCTCTATCCTCTGCGTCATCTAGCTGCCCCCGCTGGTACATTATGGAAAGAGCAGGATTTGAAGTCGGGGGAGCCGGATTCAATCTCAGCTCTGCTCTTTACCGTTGTGACCTTGGACAATTCATGTCCCCTCAGTGGAACTGCTTCCTCATTTGTAAAATGATAGAGTGGGACTAGATGACCCCTGAGAGGCCAGCTCTAGATCTATCATCCTTTGATCCCAGGAAAGAGAGTACTGTGATCTGGGGGCTTGGAAGTAGGTTTTTTAGGGCTCTAGAGCCTTAGCTGGAAGGAGGAGTTCTGTTAGGGTAACCGGGGAGGGCATTACAAGCAAAAAGAACTGCTGAGCCTAGACCAGAGGTGGTGGTGTTTGGTGATAATGGGAGGTGAAGGAGAGAGGGGAGGAGGCCAGGAGCTAGCCAAGGTTCTAAACCAATGTGTGGTGGGTTGCTACTAATGGGAGCTACATTGCATCCTGCCCTAGGTCCCCACTTCGTACAGACCTTTTTCCCTAGAGCTGTTGGGAAGGCTGTCGGACTTGGGGAACAGGGACAGGGGAAGGCGAGAAAGCCTAAAGGGGCCATGGCACCCCAATGGGAATGGGGAGAACTCAGCCTGCTCTTTAAATAGTGCTTTATGTTTGGGATAAGGTAAATAGAGAGCAGAAGTGATTCTTATAATGTAAGACCCAAACCCAGATGGAGACTGAGCTTGTGGGCCTTTTCCTCCCACACAAGGCACCAGCCAACTAAACAACTTAGGACCAGTGGTGTGGATGGGAAGGGGAGTTCTTAGCAAACCTTGAGTTCAGAGCCCCACGTTTCAGGTGACCAAGAGAGGGTCCCTGAGGAGAGCTAGCCCTTCCCTCCCATCAGCCTTCCCTTCCCTTCCCAGACATCAGCAGGGCTCTCTGACCTCGGTCTGTCCTGGCCTTGATGGGGATCGTGGATGATAGAGAGGCACGTAGTGTAGAGTCAGGGCCCTTTTCTGCCATCCTCACCCCACCCCCAGCTCCCCATAGCAGGAGGTGTGTCTGTCTGTCTGTCTGACCCTCACTGTGGATCTCTGTGCCCCTGGAACAAGACTGGTCTTGCCTTAGTTGAATGAGTGTATGTCTCCTCATCTCCATGTACACCCCTTACATCTGCTCGTTTTACCCTCGCCTATCCAGTCTCCCATGCTCCTGTTTACCAAAGGCCTAACTCAGTAAACTTAACTATAAGTAAACAGAATTTCATTTTATTTTTGCTCCTTTCTACTCTGTGGATGGTGGGCAGGGGGGATGTTGGGGCTCATGGTTCTCTGAGGAACACAATTTCCCTTCCCCCCCAGGTTCTTTCCCCTCCTAGTTGGAGAAGGGATCCTGCTGCAACCCCCTTCAGTCTCCGGACCACTAGCCCTTTCTGTCTGGAGGAGAGGGTGGGTGAGATCAGGGCTCTTGGATTCAGGCTTTGGGGCCCTAAGTGGGCCATCTCTTTCCTTCTTTTTCCTTTTGCCTAAGCCTGGGCTGAGCTGAAAAAGCTTCCATGGACCCCTATTCTTCCAGTTTTGGGGACACCATCCCAGTCCCTGGTTTCATCCTGCTGGGCAGGCCCAGTAGGCAAAAGAGCAAACATCCCCTGCCTCCCAGCATGCCATTCATTCCAGGTCCTTGCCCCTTGGTATTCAGGGCCCCTGGGTCCATCTCCCATTGGCCCCACAGGTCTGAGCAGCGACAGCGGCCTCGGTGGCAGCACAGACGGGAGCTCGGACATCCTGGTCTTTGGCTCTGTGGTAGACAGTGTCATGGAAGAAGGTGTGTGTTGCTCAGGGCAGGTCCATGGGTTAGTTAGGGAGGGGGCTTCAAGCCTTCAACCAGGGATGAAGGGGAGGGAACCTAGAGGGCCCCAAGGTCACCTGCCTGTGGTTTCAGAGGCCCCATTGCCTAGGCAGTGGTCAGGTGCTCAGATACAGGTGCTTAAAGCTGGAACTAGGCATTGCACCCTGGTGCCTAGCATATAGGAGACAGGGAGGAGGAAGGAGAGTGGGTGGGAGGGAGACCAACTGGGATATGGAGAGATGAAGGCATTTCTGCCTATCACAAGATTTCCACATTGCTGAAGGGCTGGTCACTGAAGGGAAAGTGGGAGGAAGACCTGAAGTCTGGGGGTCTTGTCCTTTGGGAAGCACATACACCCTAGAAATGTACCTGTTAAATTTGAGTGACTTGGGACAAAGTCCAGATTGCCCTACCCTGGTTGTACTTCTCTATCTGTTTAGCAATGTTGTAGGCACTGGGGACCCCTTTGCCTGGTTGTGCTGCCCCTGTCATTTTTCCAGGCTGGGACTAGGGTCCCTTTCCCTTCCCTTGTGTGAAGGAGCTCTCTGGTCGTGAGGAAAAATGTTTCCCTCACCCCACTTTCTTCCCCTTCTTCCAGAAGGTGAAGAGTCTGAAGGCTCCAGTGCTGAGGGTGACCGTGAGACCTGGGACCCCGAGGACAGTCGAGAACTGCACCCAGGGCTGCTGGCCTACCGGGCGGCTCGAGCCAGAAATCTGCCCGTCCTGGCGGAGGCCCTGGCCCATGGCGCCGAGGTGAATTGGGTCAATGAGGAGGATGAGAGCAAGACACCGCTGATCCAGGCAGTGCTGGGGGTGAGTGGTGGGGACCCCCGGGTGGCTCCTACCTCCGAAATCACCCTCAGGACCTGTACCTGAGCTGGGAACTCACCACGGCAAGGATTTGTCGCCATACGTGATGGTGGAGTGAATAGAGCGCTGGGCTTGGGGTCAAGAGGACCTGGGTCCAAATCCAGCCTCTGACATACACCAGCAGTGTGACCGCAGACAAGTCACTTAACCTCAACATGCCTCAGTTTCCTCATCTGTAAAGTGGGGTTCATTAGAACACTTACCTCACAGGGTTATTTGGAGGATTGAATAGTATAATGTATAGTGATTCTCAAAGTTTCTGATCTCATTATCCTTTCATATTCTTAAAAATGATTGTAGAGCCTCCCAATGAACTTGTGCTGCTGTGAGTTCTACCTATTGCTATTTACTGTATAGAAATCAGAATGTCTTCATGTTATTATGAAAATAGTTTTGACCTCATGGACCCCCTGGAAAGGTTCCCCTGGACCACACTTTGAGAAATGCTGATGTATAGAAAGTATCTTGGAAACCTTAAAGTGCTATCTAATATTAGTGCCACCTAATATTACCGATCAATCAGCGCGCATTTATTAAACGCCTGCTGTTTGCCTGGCACTGGTGGTAGGGGGGCAAACATGAAACACTGCCTGCCCTCAGGGAGCAGGTGAGGCTTGTGTTCTGTTGGAGGGCAGATCTTTACAGCCCCACCCCTCCATCCCCCCTGCCTCTACTGCCCCCAGTTCAGAGCCTCCTTGCCTTTCACCCAGAGCGCTTTAACAGCCTCCTTATTGGCTTCCTCCATTTCTGTCTCTTCCTTCTTTGACCCCCCTTGTGTAAGGTGACCCTCTGCCCCCCATTGCTCTGATTATTTGTCCTTCCCCCTGCCCTGGTCCCACTCAGGAAGGCGCACCCTTCGCACCCCCTCCACCCCACTGTGCAGAGAGAGGATGACATAGAATTTGTCCACAGAGCGACCTCACCCCTCTCCTCTCTGGCCTCTCTAGACTTCTCAATGACCTCTCAGCCTCCCTTCTCCACCTGGGCTGGGGCTGCTCCCTCTAGTTTGTGCTTAGCCCAGCCCTACCCATCCTTCACGGCCCATCCTCGGGAGGCCTTCTCTGACTACCGCAGGGGGCACAGGGAGCTCTGGTTCTCCTGGGCTCTCAGAGACCTGACTGCCTGGGATGTGGAACCAAGCCCTGGACGCTCCACCCTACCACCCGGGTGCTCTCTGAGCTGCTCTGCCCATGGGCCATGGCTGTGAGTCCCATAGGTCTCCTCAACCTGACAGAGGTCTCCTTGAAGACAGCAACCAGATCTTCTTCTTCTGCCTCCCCCTTCCCCATCTCCACTCAGCCTGAGGCACAGGGCTAGGCTCTTAGCATCTTCATTTCAATTCCATGTACACTGAAAGCATTCCTGCCACGTACAAGGGGTTGCTGTGTGTTATATTAGGTTGGGCTAGATTGTGGAGAGCCTTGAATGCCAGGCTAAAGAGATCATTACCCTAAGGATCAAAGCTAAACTATATTATACATATGTAGCATATAGTTATATAGGAATACTACTGTGACTACTACTAATATCTAATATTTATATAGTGTCTACTATGTGTCAGGCACTGTGCTAAACACTTTACAATTATTTCGTTTGATCCTCATTGCAACGATTATTACCCTCATTTTACAGTTGAGGAAACTGAGGTATTAGGTTGGGCTAGATTGTGGAGAGCCTTGAATGCCAGGCTAAAGACATTATTGCCCTAAGGATCAAAGCTAAATTATATTATATATGTAAATATATGTATATACATATGTATACACATACAGAACATATAGTTCCATAGGAATAATAACAATAACAATAATAATAATGATAATAATAATTATTGTTATTATAGCTAACATTTATATAGCATTTACTATGTGTCAGGGCCAGGCACTGTACTAAATGCTTTACGATTATCTTGTTTGATCCTCACCGAAACTCTGGGAGGTAGATACTATTATTTTTTATTTTATTTTATTTATTTATTTGTTGCTTTTTGGTGAGGCAATCAGGGTTAAGTGAGTTGACCAGGGTCACATAGCTAGTAAGTGTCAAGTGTCTGAGGTCACATTCGAACTCAGGTCCTCCTGACTCCAAGGCTGGAGCTTTATCCACTGGGCCACCTAGCTGCCCCAGTAGATACTGTTATTATGCCCATTTTACAGATGAGGAAACGGAGGCAGATAGCGGTTAAGTGACTTGCCCAGGGCCACACAGTAAGTATCTGAGGCTAGATTTGAATCCAGATCTCCCTGACTTGGGGCAGCTAGGTGGTCCAGTGGATAGAGTACTAGGCCTGGAGTCAGGAAGACTCATCTCCCTGAGTTCAGATATGGCTTCAGACACTTACTAGCTGTGTGACCCTGAACAAGTCACTTCACCCTGTTTGCCTCAGTTTCCTCATCTGTAAAATGAGCTGGAGAAGGAAATGGCAAACCATCCCAGTATCTTTGCCAGGAAAGCCCCAAACGGGGTCACAAAGTCGGACAGGACTGAAACGACTGAAGGAGTTCCTGATTCTGCTGCAGCGCCCCCTAGCTGCCCCATCAGGACAAAGACTGGAAAGAGCACTCCTCAATCAATGCAGATTGCCATCTTTTCTGCAGTTTCTAGTCTTAGAGAGTTAGGGTTGGGGCACTGAGAGGTTAAGTCACTTGCTCAGGATCCCACTGTATGTCAGAGTTGAGATCTGAACTTGGGTCTTTCTGACTCCAAGGTTGGCTCTCTACCCATTATGATACACTGCCTTTTATAGTTTAATGCTGTTATCTGATGCCCACATACACTTAAAAACTTGCCAAATCTTTGCCCTCCAGGGGTCCCCTAGGTCTAGCCTAAAGAAGTCAGATATTGGAAAATGACGTTATCTACCCACTGGTGACTGGAGTGGGGCGGGAGAAGGGTAGGAAAGGGAATAAATATTTATTACACACCTGCTATGCCCCAGGCACTGTGCTGAGGGCTTTACAAATATCTCATCTGATCCTCACAACAACCCTGTGAGGTCGGTACAGACAGGTTAAGTGACTTGCCCAGGGTCACACAGATAGTAAGTGTCTGAGGTTGGATTTGAACTCAGGTCTTGCTGACTCCAAGCCTGGTGTTCTATCCACTGAGCCACAAAGCTGCCTGACAGTGATGGGGAACCAATAGGTGGGGCTCCTGGATCCTGCATGACTCTCTCCTTCTCTTCCAGGGTTCCTTGATCATCTGTGAATTCCTTCTCCAAAACGGGGCCGACGTGAACCAAAGAGACAGCCGGGGGCGGGCACCCCTCCATCACGCCACCTACCTGGGTCATACGGGGTGAGCACTGGTCACAGAAGGGCTGGATGACTCTGGGGGAGGGGCGGCACCGAGGGAAGGGAGCTGTGTGTCCCCACGCCCCCTCACCTTCCTCCCCCTTGTAGACAGGTCTGTCTGTTTCTAAAGCGTGGGGCTGACCAGCACGCATTGGATGAAGACCAGCAGGACCCGCTGGCCATAGCCGTCCAGGCTGCCAATGCTGATATTGTTACTCTGTGAGTAGGGGGGTCCTGGCAATGCTGGGGCCATCTTTGAATCAGAGCTAGGGGAGGGATCCAGAAGAGAAGGGAAAATGAAGCCCCAGTGTGTGTGTGTGTGTGTGTGTGTGTGTGAGAGACAGCTAGGTGGCTCAGTGGATAGAGCTCTGGGCCTAGAGTCAGGAAGATCTGAGTCCAAATCTGGCCTCAGACACTTATTAGCTGTGTGACCTTGGGCAAGTCACTTAATCCTGCTTACCTTAATTCACTGGAGAAAGAAAGGGCAAATTGCTCCAGTATCTTTGCCAAGAAAACCCCATATGGGGTCATGAAGAGTCAGACATGACTGAAACGACTGAACAATAATGTCTTTGTGTGTATGCATATGTAAATGTGTGTATGTGTGCATGCATGCATGTCTGTGTGTGAATATGCACGTATGTACATGTATGTGTGCATGCATATGTGTGTTTGTATGTGTATGTGTGTGTTTGTGTGTGCACGTATGTATATGTATTGTTTGTGTATATGTGTGTGTTTGTGTGTATATGTATATGTATTGTTTGTGTGTATGTGTGTGTTTGTGTGTATATGTGTGTGTTTGTGTGTATACGTATGTATATGTATTGTTTGTGTATATGTGTGTTTGTATATGTGTGTATATGTATTGTTTGTGTATATGTGTGTTTGTATATGTGTGTATATGTATTGTTTGTGTATATGTGTGTATTTGTGTGTATATGTGTGTATGTGTATTGTTTGTGTGTATGTGTGTGTTTGTGTGTATATGTGTGTATATGTATTGTTTGTGTATATGTATGTGTTTGTGTGTATATGTGTGTATATGTATTGTTGGTGTATATGTGTGTGTGTATGTATATGTATTTGTATGTGTGTGTTTGTGTGTATATGTGTGTGTTTGTGTGTAGAAGCGTATGTATATGTGGGATGCCTAATAGGTTGGTAAATAACACATTCTCTCTCTACCCCATCCCCTTCCCCCCATCCTCCAGGCTTCGGCTGGCTCGGATGAATGAGGAGATGAGGGCAGCTGAGGGACCCCTTGGACAACCAGGTCAATACCCGGGCAGCAGCCCCACTGAACTCCAGTACCGGAAATGCATCCAGGAGTTCATTAGCCTTACTATCGATGAGTGTTAGCACCCTGGTCCCCACCCACCCCCTTCTTTCCTTGTTTTGTCCCTGAGGGTATGTGGGGAGGGGGGCCCTAGAAGCCAAGCCCAGAGCCTGTGTCTGTCCCTGCCCCGTTTTCTGACAGATCAGCCAGGGTCTGGGGAGGCCTTGGGGTCCGGCAGATTGGGAGAATCACCTCCCCATCCACCTGCCATGGCAGGCAGAGTGGGGAGGAGGTCGCTCTCCAACTGGGAGGCATCTGGAGCCTGGCATGATTCCCCTTCCTGGGTCTAGCCTGATGGAGCTACCCAGACCCCATCTCCTCGGAGTCCCTGGTCCCCCACCCCCACCTCGCATGTTCCGTGACCAGGTCAGATCCCAGGCATCTGTCTTCTTCCTCAAGTCCCTGTTCCACTGCCCAGCCTTCCCTTTCAGCCCGGTCCTGTCCTCTCTCCATAGCCCCTCTCCGCCCCCCTGCTCCATATCATCAGGGCTGGAGAGAGCTTTCTCCACCCCAGGGCTACCATGTGGATCGCCCTGGCCCACACTCTCTGCTCATATCCCAGGACCTCCCCCTCTTTCAACATCCCCAGATATCCACAGCTACTCTTCCCAGTCTAAGACCCACTGAACTCTGTCCTAGCTGGGAGGAGGAGGGGGAGGAAGAGGGTCTCTCTAGAGGATCCAGACCCATGTACCTCAGTAAAGCATTCTTGGGCTCCAAGGCCAACAGATCCTTTTCTCTCCCCTCCACCACCGCTCCCCCCCCATTCCACCAAGGCTGATATTCAAGGACACTGGTCTGGCAGGAGCCTGACTCAGAACCTTGTGGCTTCAGGGCCCCTCCAAGCAGGGGCCACCCCCTCCTCAACCCTCCTGGAGCCTGGGCTCCCTCAGCAGTCCCACCCCCTAAGCCTCCCTTCATCAGTCCTGGGCTAGGCTCAGGATGCCACCCCTTTGGCCCCCGAATGCTGGCATTCTGGCTGGATGGCGTGGCTGGCCACGTCTGACCTGTCCCCCAGGATCCCCTTCTCTCTACTGGTGGGCAGTGGTGCTGTCCCTGACGCAGGGCCTGTCAGGGGAACAGAGACTGGACACTGCTGGCCCCCAGACCTTTGAAGGAGAAATACTGTATCGGTACCTTACTGAGAGTCATTGTATAAAGCAACTTTGTGCACTTTTTCTTACTTCCCACCATGTTTATGTTTCTGGTTTGGGCCCTGGATTTGCTCTGCTGGGTGCTCGGCAATGGGGTTCAGTGGCCGCTTGAGTGTGGGTGCTCAGAGGACCAGTTCAGTGCCCCTCCCCAACAACGCAAGGGGAAGCATCTGGGAGGTTGCTGCCCCAGGTGCTGCTGCCAGACTTTTTTTTTTTTTTTTTGAAACTGGCCTCCCCTCTCTGCTACCATAACCCCACCTCCACCCTGCTAGTGCCATCTTGGTTTTTGACTGGAGATCCAAGTGTCCATCTCCCTGCCATGACTCCTTATTCCTCAGATAGAGCCTATGGGGCATGGCCTAGATGATGGATGAATGGAATGGTCATTTTCCCTGGGGACCTGGCATGGGGAAGTGTGTGTGTGTGTGTTGGGGGGGGTCAGTTCTAAGATGGAAAGGGGCTGGAGGAACTTACAGGATTGCTTGTGCCAGGACGGGGCTGTCCAACCTTTTTATTACTAACCTATAGCTATGTAGACAGTCCTTTCTGAATGCTCCCTCCCAGATTTTCCTTTGCTGAGTTTTTGGGGTTTTTTTGAGTGGGGATAGGATGTGCCCTGACCCACCAACCTTTAACTCTGGATTTTCCTTTGTTTGTGACTGGAAGCTTCTACCTTCTCTTCCCTCTTCCCCCAGGGCTCTGGCTCCAGTCCTATCCCTTTCTTAGTCCTTCCCTTTAGTTAGGAGACCTGAGGGGTTGGGGAATAGTCCTTGGTCACTGGACTGCTTCTTCCTTCTCCTGTTCTGGGTTGGGGTATCAATGGAGCATGAAATGTGCCAATGGGCCTCACTTTCTCACACTGTCTGGGTCCGGGTTGGAGGGAGATGGATGAAAGGGAATGTGGGCTGGGGAAGGGATGGAATTTGAGAGGCCTGGGATTTGGGGAAGGTTAGAGACCGTAACACTGTTGAGGGCTTGGGGGGGGGCATGCTCACAGAACCCTCTGCCTGCCTAGAGATAGAAAGGGGCACAGGATACAGATACAAGTGAGTTAGGTTGGGGTAGGGAGTGGGGGCAGCTGGAAGGGCCCCCTTGGGCCAGGGAGTTCATAGTTAGGGAGCTTTAAGCTTCTGGTCACTCAGCTCCTCCCCCACTGCTGAGCTGGCCAGGCTGGGGAGGGGTTGGGGAGGGGGTTGTCTCTATGCAAACTGCCACCCAGGGAGAGGGAGGCTCTGTAGGCAGCACAGGGGCTGGGCCAGCCCCTGTCCCCCCTCTCACTGTAAATAAGTGCTAAACTGAATTAACTATTTCCTTCTGCTTGCTTTCTGTGCACCCTCCCTCCCTGAGGATGGAATGGGGCCTCTGGATGGCTCTGAGCTTTGTTTGAACCTTTGGAACCAGTTATCTGGAACTCTGCCTTTCTTTCCTCCTTCCATGGTCTCCTGAATCAAACCCTCTTAATAAAAATCTCACTCCACTCCCACCTGCTCCTGCTTGGGCTCACTTATTCACTGGGATCTCAGCCTTGGGGGCTCTGTTCACTGGGCACATCTTTGGATGGGATACCTTGCCTCCCACCTGTGCTGCTTGGTCACTGCTCTTGCTACTCTGCTCTGGCCAGGGAGGGGCAGTGGATAGCTCAGTGTGGCTCTTTGCCCCTTCCTCCCTCCCCTCCAAGGGTCCTGGGGCTTTGGGAGCAGCCCTGAAGCACCACCAGGTCCTGGACTCTACCTGATCTCAACTCTACCTGAGGTTGCTGCAGACAGAACTCAAACCTGTCCCAACAGCAAACTTACTAACTCACTTTTCTGCTGGGTTCTCTCTTCCTTCACTGCCATCCCGTCCCGGAGTTGCCCTCTCCTCTAATGACCGTATGGGCTCCCAGCAATGGGGGCCAGGTGGGTCAGGCTGTGAAGGTCCCAGAAGAGCCATAGGCTGACTGGGAGCCTCACTCTGCTGTGGGGATCTGAACCCAAGTCTCTCTGTGAGATGGGCAGAGTAGTTCTCATCTCAGGAGGGCCAGGGTAAAGCCAGTGAGGTGAGCACTTGGGGCCCAGGGGGATGGGGGTTGTATCTGGGTCACAGGCTTTGATTATGACTCCTGGGTGGGGGTGGGGAGGAGGACGAGGGTTCTCTAGAGTTGGCACTCACGATGTGGGGTAGGGAGAGAGGGTCTGGGCATCCTGGACTTTTACAGTTTTCCTCCACCCTGGATCCCTGAATAACATGGCGGGAGGTGAGTGGGGGCCAGGTCTGAATCTGTTCTCTTTTCTCCCCTCCCACACCATCTCCTTGCAGGTGATACCACCTATCTGGACATCTTCTGGGAATTCTCCCACATGGCGTCCCACCACCCAGAGAAACTCAACCGGCAGAGCCTCCATGTCAGCCCCTCAGCCCAATAGCCTCTCCCTTCTCTTCAGGGGCTGAGCTGGGCCTTCAGCCTGAGCTTGAACTGTCCCTGCCTGGTTTTAGAAATACAGGGGGCAGGAGTGCTCATCCTTTTAGGGGAGGAAAAGGGGAGATAGTCTGTCTATAACGTGCCTGTCTCCAGGATTTGTCTGCTAGCCTGGAGACAGAGGAAGAGGGGAGAGAATTTGGGGCTCAGCTGGACTGAGTCTGAGATGTTTGCCCCTCTGCTTGCTAATGGGTCCCATAGGGAGGGGAGTGGGACCCTAAGGGGGAGCAGATGGGCTTGATCTTGTTTTTCTTAGGGCTGGACAAGATCCCTCCACCCTAGTTAGTGAACATCAGAAGTGGGGCTTTCTCTCCTCTGGACCCATGTCTCTTCCGAGCCTCGCAGACTCTAAGGCCTAGGTTCCCCTAGTCTTCTGCCAGGGGGCTAAAACTCTCTCACCCATGTGTTAGGAGATTGCTGCCCTCATAGCCCCTGCTCAGGAGCATTTCAGCAGAGCTCAGTCTCATGTCCTATACCCATTGTTCAAGTATCTTTGTCCTAGTGAGTAGTTCAGGGGAACCAGGGACCTATCATGTTATCCAATCCCTTTTTGAGCCTGAGTGGCTGGTCCACTCCCATATAACCAGGATCAACACCCTGCTGCCCAACCACCCAATTTGTGCCCTTACCCTAATGGACAAGGCTTGGGGAGGAGAGGTCAGTGCCTCATCCCTAATAAAGCCAAGGACAGAGAAGCAGGACCTTGTGATCATGTGTCTGGGGCTCAACCCTGACCGGGAGGCTAGAAGACTAGCCACAGGCTAGGGCTCCTCCTGGGGGCTCCAGCACCAACCATTGTGTGGCCCTTCCCCCAACTCAGGATTCCCGCTCAGCCCGAAGGAGCCTGGGTTCTCCCACCCCATTAGCACCCCCCACCCCGTACCTGGTCCCTGGGCTGCAGTCCATCTTCCCATACCCATTCCCTCCCTGCCCTAAATTGCTGTGAACACAGGGAAAATGCCAACATGTTTTAATGCCCGCTCAAGGCGGAGAGATGGGAAATCCGCTGCAAAGGGGGCTCGGTGCGCCAGCACTCATGGGGGAGTTTTCTGCACTAGAGCTTTCTCTTGGCACGTCCTTAGCAGGGGGTATTGGGGATCAGGGAGGATAGCGCTGGGCTCAGCAAAAGGGACGGGGGCCATAGCAGGGGGCTTCTGGGAAGCTCTGGAGCCGAGGGTTGTACATGGGCAGGTATTTTCGGAAACATTTGGCCATCTTGTTGTCGCACTCACACGTCATTTTCTCGCAGCGGTCCCGAGTCTTCACTGTGGAGTTTGGAGTTGGGGGAGAGAGGGGGGATGAGATCGAGGGATCACCCAGGGCCCTTTCTTCTGCCCTTTGTTAATGGCTACATGGCTACCCCCAACATACATTCTCCATCCCTCACCCCCAGTCCTCTTTATGGAGAAGGTCACTGGACAGAAGGAAGGAGCCTGGTATAGCATAGACCTGAGAAAGTGGGCCACTGACAATCTCACTCTGAGCCGCCCTCCCCCCTCGGTTCCTAGATTGCATCTCTGCCTCTTCCTCTTCCTAACCCCCAACCTGGGGTTAAGCTCTAGAACTCACCACACTTCACCTTGGTTCCCAGGTTAAGGTATCTGTAGGTGTGAGTGCCAGGGGTGCAGCCAAACACCTCTGCTTTATTGTAACAGCAGTCATGACTGTGACAACACCTGCCGTGGGGGAAGAGAAAATGATCTTGGAGTCTTAGCGGATTGCACATTCAATATGAGTCCACAGTGGGATTATGGGAGCCAAAATAAACGAATGAAACCTTACACTGCATTGAGAACCAACGTGCCCGGGAGTGTTATGTTCAGTCCCGGGGTCCAAATCGTGGGAAACCCATTGAGAAACTAGAAGACCAGAAAGCTGAGGGGTCTTGATTCCATGACATATGAAAGGCACTTAAAAGAACTGGGGATGTTTAGCCTGGAGAAGACTCAAGGGATCTGATGGTAACTGTCTCCAAGTGTTGGGGAGGGGCAGTCAAATGGAAGAGGGATCAAACTAGATCTGCCCCCTGAAGGCAGAACCAGGAATGGTGGGTGGAGGGTACAAAAAGGCTAACTGAGGCTCAGTGTCTGTGAAAACCTCCTCCTCAGTGTTAGAGCTGCCCCACAGTGGAAGAGCCTCCTCAGGAGGTGGGGGATCCCCCTCTCTGGAGGTCTTCAGCAGATGCTGATTAACCACTTGTTAGAGACAGAATAGGGGATTTCTATTCCTCAGGGCTGGGCAAGCTGACTGCTGCACGCTCTTCCAATTCGGAGACTCTGGAGTTCTAGGAAGGAGTCCCTCATCCCTCAGGGTCTTGCTTCTCCCTCAAGGTCCCCAAAGCTAGATGACTCATTGACTCATTCTGCTCCTGGCCCCACGGGCAGGTAGGACACAGCATCCTGGCATTTCCCACTTCTGGCCCAGGTTTCACAAAGCACACACAAGAAGACAGCCTTGAAATCAACATTCGAAGACTAATTCAGTTGTTTGTGTTCAGGGAGACAGGCAGCCCAGGGCACGGCCAGGACGTGCCACAGCAGAAGGGAAGGACATGGAAAGAAGCAGCTCTCGGCTTCTGATAGTTTCTTATCTGTACCGTTCTTGCTCATTCAGTACTAAGCTCATGCTGGTGACAGTGCAGTCCTCACCTTCAAATTCCAGTACTCTGAAACAGCACCGATTACCTCCCCCTAGTTATAGCTCTGGAAGGAGTGATAGACCCGTATGGGTGTATTGGGGTGTCTGAGTGGCTTAGAACTCTATTCCCCAGTAGGTAACCCCAGGATGTTGGGAAAACTGGGCCAAATCTCCCACCCTTTCCTAGGCTCCAGCCCTCTCTCACTTTTTCCTTGTCTCTTGGCCATCCTAAACCCATCCCATTCCTTCCCATCCCACCTCTCCCACCCTATTTGGTCTCTTAGTTCTAGGGACTGGTTATCCTGACCCCTTCCCTCCCCTCCCCCCTCTTTCTGGCTTTCTGGCCCTCTGGAGGAGTCAGAGGTTCTAGCTGAGCAGGAATGGGAAAGGAATTAGTAGGGAGAGATAAGAGGGGGAATAAAAGATAAAAAGAAGATTTTTAAGATTTCTTGGGGGGGGCAGCTAGGTGGCACAGTGGATAGAGCACTGGCCCTGAAGTCAGGAGGAGCCGAGTTCAAATCCAGTCTCAGACCAGACACTTGACATTTACTAGCTGTGTGACCCTGGACAAGTCACTTAACCCCGATTGCCTCGCAAAAAAAAAAAAAAAAAAAAAAAGATTTCTTGGGAAGTCTAGACCTTTCATTTCTCTCTCAGCCTCTTCCTGTTTTACCAGCCCAGGGGGCTGTGACAGGAAGGGGTACTCTGCCCTGCTGCTGACCCTTGATCTTGCCAGCTGCAGCCCGGGTCCAGGCTCCTGCCTGCCGGCCAAGTCCCCAGTTTCCAGACCTTGGAGTCTTTCCCTGGTTTTTGGCAGCCCCAGATCCACCCCTGCCCCTGCTAACTCCTTACTTGTCAATCTTGTCCATGGGGGCACCTTGGGTGCCAGGGCCACAGTGACAGCCGTAGCTGCTAAAGTTGGCCAGCCTGTGTGTGAAAGTGTGCAGTCTGATCAGCTCATCCAGCTGGGCTTCCGTGCAGCTCCCCTGGGACAGTGCTAGGACAGGGAAGGGGGATGGGGACAGAGCCTGAGTAGGGGGGCCTCTGACTTATGGCCCTGAGAGGAAAACCCCTAGGCTGGGAGTTCAGGCCTCAACTCTCATCTCTGAGGGAAACAGAGACTTGGGTCTTCTCACGGCTGTGTGCCCCTTGGGCCAGTTCCCGCCACTCTTTGAGACTCAACCATCCCACTTGTACAATGGGGAAGACTTCCTGTCCCCCCACACCTGGCTTCTTCCCTAGGTGGGGAAAGTGGGAAGCATTTTCGACTCCAGGGAAGAGCTCAGGGGTCCCACTCAGGGGTTACCATCCACTCTCGGTTATCCAAACATGAGTCATCACGACACATATTACAACCTCCCTAGGCCACCCCTTCATCAGTGGGACTGTGGTCAAGGGAGATAAACTCATTTTTATTATTGGACTGTTCAAAGCGGGATCCAGAGAAGGAGCTGTAATTAAAGTGGGGAGGGCAGGGCCATTTCCCAGGGCACCAAAATTTAGAGGCTACCCACACCACCTGCTCCTTCCATCTCTCCAACCCTCCTCCAGAAGGCATCAGCAATGTGGAAACAACCACTTGGTGTCCTAGGGCACACTGCCTCCCTCTTGTGGCCACACCCTGGAGAGCAGCTGTCTCTCTATTCTCCAGGTTTAGGTACAAATATTCCTTGCACTGGTTCTGCCCAGAAAGGTAACCAGTTGACTAACTAATCCTCCAAATGGCTTTGGACCTTAGAACTGGTTCCTGGATCATTCCCCCTGAAATTAATCTCAGCTTCCATAGAACTGATTCCTGGGGGTGGGGGTGCTTTGTCTGATGGAGAACCCAAATTATCCCCAGCCTACCTCTTTGCATGGTAACTAGACGATACTTACCCAAGGCCAGGGCTAGCAGGCGAAGCAAAGTGGGAGCCATGGTTAGGTGGGGCCTCTCAGGCGCTCTGAGACTGGGTGCTCTGGGGGGGTGGTTGGGGAGAAGGTGTCCCTAGCTTGATAGAGAAGTCTTTGAGCTCTTGAGCCGAGGCTGGGGGGGCCCTACCTTTATGGACTGCCCCATGACCCTCCTCCTGCTCACCACTAATAACCAGTCCTGGGAAGGCCTGTGATTAGGGAGGAAAGGAGAACTCACTCCCTTTGGAATATGTGCTGCCTCGCTCCAGCCTAGAGAGTGGGTGGGGGGTGACAGGAAGTTCATGGCCTGGAGTGGGGAGGAGGGCCAACTGGCCTTGCCCCAGAGTCCTGGCTGCTTTGCCTCCCACTCTGCTCAGGAGAAGGCCAGCATAACAGGGGTCCCCCTCCTACCCAGACGCCACCCCTAGAAGAGAAAAATGTGGGTGAAGATGAGGATGAGAGGGGCTGGGGAAAAGACCAAGCTATTACGAGGCTCCTGGGTCCAGCCGGCTGGTGCCATTAACTGCAGGTTGTCACCACCCACTGCCCTTCCTGAGTGCCCTCCGTGGTGGGTGAGCTCATTCTCTGAGTTTGCTCTACACCCCCATCCCAGGAGGCAGAAGTTTGGGAGCCAGAGTGCCCAGTGATCCTTAGGGAGGAGGGGAAAGGACTGGGGGCGCCTCATACCCCTTGAGTTCCTACTCCGGTTCCAAGCTCAATTCCAATCCATAATCACGGTATGTCAGGATTGGAAAGGAACTCGGGGGTCTCAATGCCTAGGAATTCCCTGACAAAGCCTGCTGCTTCAGAGACCTCCAGGGGGGAGATCCCACCCCTCACCCAGGCAGTCTACCCCACTTTGACACGGCTTTCATCTTTAGAAAGTCTTTCCTGATGCCCCCCTGAAGGCTAGTGAGCCACCCAGCCAGACAGACACAGAAAAACCCACAGCCCTCCAGAGAAATGGACGCACAGAGAACCTTCCTCCCTGGAGAAATACACTTGCACTCATAGAGTCACAACCCACCAGATGAATACTTGCACACCATGTCCAACACAATTCCCTCCCTCCATCCTACAGGATTTCCACAGCTATTCCTGGTTCTGCCCTCTGGGGCCAAGCGCAACAAAGCTAATCCCTCTTCCATAATAAGATGCTGTTGTTCAGTTAATTCAATCGTGTCTGACTCCTTTTTGGGTTTCCTTGGCAGGGATACTGGAGGGGTTTGACATGTCCTTCTCCAGCTCATTTTACAGATGAGGAAACTGAAGCAAGTGTTAAGTGACTTGCCCAGGGTCACACAGCTAGTAAATGTCTGAGGCTGGATTTGAACTCAGAAGATGAGTCTTCCTGACTCAGGGCCTGGCGCTTTGTGTGCTATGGTGCCACCTAGCTGCATGTTTGAAGACAGCTAACATGTCCTTCCTGAGTCTTCTCCAAGTAGATATTCCTAGCTCTTTCATCCACTCCTCGCATGACATAGTTTCTAGGCCATTCCCCAGCCTGATTACGCTCCTCTGGACACTCCAATCTGTCAATGGCCTTGAATGTGGTGGCCAGAATGAGGCCCCGTAGTCCAGGTGAGGTCGTTCCTGGCAGAGGGAGCGGTCTGACCACCCATCTAATGCTGGTCGCTATTGCATCGGCTGGCCGTGAATGCGCCGGCTTTCCTGTCACTGGGGAAGGGGCAGCATGGAACGTTAGGTGGAGTATTGAGTTGGGAAACACAGGACCAGAATGTGAAGCCCCTTCCTAGCCACGCCCGATGTTGGACAAAGAACACACTTAATCCTCAGGGTACTCAGTTTCCTTATCTTCTAAATGGTTGGAGTAGATGACCTCGAAGGCTTCAAGGAACTCTTCTTATTCAACCCCCTCCAGAAAGAGGGGACATGGGATTGAATCCCATCCCTGTTACTATTGACCTAATGGGCAATGAACCAACCAATAAGCATTTATTAAGTACCTACTATTTGCCAGGCAGTGGGAATAATCAACTAGCTTTTATTGTGTGTGTGTCCAGTCATTTTCAATTGTGTCTGACTCTTTGTGACCCATTTGGGGTTTTCTTGGCAGAGATACTGGAGCGATTTGCCATTTCCTTCTCCAGCTCATTTGACAGATGAGGAAACTGAGGCAAACAAGGTGAAGTGACTTGCCCAGGGTCACACAGCTAGTAAGTGTCTGAGGACAGATTTGAACTCACAAAGCTGAGTCTTCCTGATTCCAGGCCCAGGGCTCTATGCACTATGGCACCACTTGGCTGCCCAAGCATTTATTAAGTACCTACTTGCCAGGTGGTGAGAATAGTCAAGTAGCATTTATTAAGTGCCTACTGTGTGTCAGACAAGTACAAAAGATACAAAGATAGAAACCCAAAAACTGCGTTAAGACCTTTGGAAGACCTTTGCATATACAAAGAAATGAAACAGTCTCTGCCCCTGAGCTGTTCCCATTCCCCTGGAGCAGACAGCAGGCACAATCATCTGTCTGAGCCTCATTTTCCACACTTGTAGGATGAAGGGGGTTGGACTAGCTGACCTTTACTGCTACAGAGGCTCTATCCCTTAGCCCTGGGCCAGTGGGGCTGGATGGGCTGATAGATGTGGCATGAGTCTCCCATCAGGTACGCTCGGTTCTCCCCTCCCTCTCTCTAGTTAAAGGTGCCTGGTTCAGCTATGAGCAAAATAGGAGAAAGTCACTGGGCCTGTCTTGGGCTCTCAGAATGACCCAAGGGACCCTGGCACATGGCGGAAGAGGCTCCATTAGGAACCAGGGACCTAAGACTCCAAGCTGGATGGGTAAATTTTATTAAAAAATAAAATAAAAAAATAAAATAAAAACAAAAACCAACCACTTTAGAGGCAAAGGAACGTTGAACTTCCTCCTAACACTGGGGAGGTTAAAGCTTTCACACTCATGTTAGGCAGCCTCGGCCGGATAAATAAAGACAGACAGAGACATCTACAATTCTCCGGATAAATGTCCCCACAGACATTCTACCCCACTCCCCAATGCAAAAGCATGCATGCACAGACATTTACAGCCCTCCAGATAAATACTCTCAGAGACAGATATACAAGTGCAGGCACACACGCACACACACACACACAAGGAGGGGTGAGCAATACTGACGGGGGGGGGGGCTTTGGGGACTCCCAAAGTGTGCCCTTGTGGTCCCCGGGGTTGGGCCATCCTAGGGCTTCAGCCCAGACTGCAGCCAGGGCCCTTGGAATCGCCCATAGACCGGGATGCGGACAGAAGGTCCCTGAAGGGGGCCCCCTCCTGAAATGGAGCTTCTGGAGGTGGTCTCAGTCTCCCACGGAGGCCAAGATAGGTCCTGCTGGATGGCCAGCGCCCTCGCTCCCTCTCCAGGCCCCTCCAAGGCCCCCACGTTCATCGTCCTGGACCCAAGGAAGCGGCGGTAGCCCAGGACGAGGGCCAGGGCCGCTGCATCCAGCAGGAGCTCCAGCATTTCCACGACAGAGAGCACTGAGGACCCAAACCACAGGCTCCACAGACTGCCCATGTATGACAGGAGCTGGGTGACCTGCCGAGGGGAGGGAACAGGCCCGGGGAGTGTGAGCAGCACAGCCCGGCCAGGCACTCTCTCCCCAGCCCAGGCCCCAGCAACTGGACACAGCCCAAAGCCTTGCCCCCTCTAGGTACTATGCTCTGCTTGGCCTTTCTTCCCTGGGACCCAGCCCTTTCCCCTCGGGCCCATTCCTCCCATCCCAGTCTCTACGCATTCATCTGCCCATTTCCTAGTGTCCTGGTCTCTTCCCTCTAGTTCCCCAGCTCTTCTAGGCCCAGCCCCAGGGACCACAGAGTCCAGCCTCTTTCCTTGCACCCAGGCCCTCTGTTCAGCTTCCAGCAGGACCCTAGCCCCTCTCCCTCAGGGCCCTCAGGGTTCAGTCCCATTCCCCTGGCCTCTCTGCCCAGCCACTTTTGGCCTAGCCCAGCTCCAGACTCGATGCTCACCGAATACACTGGAGTTTCATCCACGGAGCGATAATTGAGCTGCTGATAGAATATGTGGACCTTGGCGACGCTGTTCCTGCCCAGGAGAAAAGCCACTGGGGGATGAGCGAAGGGCCGTCTCCCATCCCCCTTTCGTGACCTTCCCGTCTGGGACCCCAGGTCCCT
This sequence comes from Vombatus ursinus, assembly GCF_900497805.2. NCBI lineage: Eukaryota > Metazoa > Chordata > Mammalia > Diprotodontia > Vombatidae > Vombatus > Vombatus ursinus. The sequence goes on along the minus strand of NW_020950600.1, from coordinate 4,031,124 downwards.
GGGTGGGCTAAGAGGAGTCGTTTGGGCTTAGGACAGAAGGTCCTGAGAGGCTGGTGGTCCAGGCAGGCAGGTCAGGATGGGCAACAGATTTTATAAAGGAGCCTGCATCTCACCCCAGACCTACCTCTTTTCCCTGGAATTGTCCTTCTTGCCCAGCGTGGACAGGATCCAGTCCTACACAGAAAAGACTTCGTTAAAGGGTCCATGCTCAGACCCTTCTCCAGTCTGCCTCTTAGCAGCATCTGCATGAGGGGGACAGAGGGCGATGGCCTCCTGGGGGATGGGGGAGGAGACCAGAAGCTGAGGGACCTCTGCCATTCCCTGGCTGTGTGGCCCTAGGTCAGTCCCTTCACCCCTGTGGAACTTGTTTTCTTCATCTGTAAAATGGGGGGAGGGTTGGTCCCTTAGAAGGACCCTTCTAGGTCAAGATCTAGGATCTTGAAATTGTTCTCTGTCTTCTACATAATCCACATGAGTGTGTGTTTCTGTGTGTGTCTGTGTATGTGTGTTGGGGGTGGGGGAGACAAGCATTTATTAAGCTCCTACTGGATGCATTTACTGTGCTAAGCACTTTACGAATATTAGTTCATTTGATCCTGACAACAGCCCTGGGAGGGAAGTGCCATTATTATTCCAAATTTATGTTTGAGGAAACTGAGGCAGACAGAGTGAAAGTGATTTTGCCAGGGCCACATAGCTAAGCAGTGTCCAAGGATAGATATGAATTTAGATCTTCTTGACTCTAGGCCCAGTGCTCTACCTTCTGTACCACCTACCTGCCTTGGCCTGCCTAAGTGTGCCCAGATGCGTACACATTCATGTGTACATGTATGCACATGTGTGTGCATGTGGGGAAGGTTAATCCTCCATATAAAGTATAGGGGGAGGAAAGAACCTTGAAGACTTGACTTGGGGGGGTGTTGGAACAGGTTTGTTTCCCAGAGGACTCTGAGAAGTTTTCCTGAGTTTTCGGGCTCTCTGACCCTCCCCCTCCCATCCCCGTCCCAGCTTTGGGGCCTCTTACCTCTGCCTTAGATGATGGCCACTTGGTGACCCCTGCTGAGAGATGGTACAAGGACTCCCTGGGGAGATACGGACAGGCCCCACCTGGGTTAGAGGGGCAGCAGGCTGACTTCCCCCTCCCCCACCCCGACCCCCACCTCCACGATCCCCCCAGCCCCTGGAGCAGCCGCTCCCTTACCAGCAGGGCTTGGGGCAGCGGCTAAAGCAGGGGAGCCTGTGCGACTCCAGGTTTTGGTACAGTTTGTAGAAGCAGTGACCTAGAAGGGGGAAGGCAGGAAAGTCCAGTGGTCAGCATCTGTGTGCTGGGTGGGCATCCAGGATCCCGGGGGTAATTGGGCAGGGGATGCTAGGTGGGTAACAGGGCAGCAAGGAATCTGTGTGAGGGAGTTGAATGTGAGCTGGGACCATTCTTCTCCGATTGTGTGTGAGGAGGGGGTGTGTGGAATGGGGTAGGGATGGTCCAGCCCGAGTGGAGATCCTGAGCCCCAATACCAGGCAGCCAAGTCCTCCATGGATGGGGGACGAAGGCCCCACATCAGAAGAGAAGCCAGTGGGATCAGGGGAAACTGAGGCATGGTGTAGGAAGAGCCTTTGGGGAGAGGTGGCTGCCAGTCTCTGCCCACGCACAACCTCCCCCTCCCCCTCCTTTGCCAGCGTGGCTCCCAGGCCTTCTCCTCACCCCAGGCTGGATGCTGATTGTAGTTGCAAAACTGGGCTCCCTCCGGGAGTGGGTAGAAGTAATAACCACAGCCGCAGGTCTGGATCATTAGCTCCTGGAAGCAGGAGTGCAAGCAAGCCTGGGGGGAGAGGGGAGAGGGCTGGTCAGCCGGGGGCACCCCTTCCTCCCCTCCCCCTGTAGCTTTCCCCTGGCAAGAGCGGGAGAATGACTGATCACTCCCTTCTTCACCCCGGGCTCCAGGGCTCTAGGCAGTCAGCCAGTGGGGGGGGCGGGTCCCTTAGACACTCGCCCCTGGGGGCTCCTCTGTTTGATAGGCTGCCTGCCCTGAGAGGGCCACCCAGCTGGCAGGCAGTGCCTAGGATCCTTCTGGGCAGGGGTTCTGCCAGGCATGTCAGCCAGCTTCAGGTATTGGAAGGGCTACCCTCGGGATGAGTGCTTAGCTTTATTCTGCTTGACCCCCACGGGTAGTCCCAGGAGCAGTGGGAGATTTCAGCTGGGTGTCCTTGAAGAGTCAACAGCTCTTCGTGGGGTCCCAGAGTGGGCTGGGACCTTGACAAGGAGTGGGGGAGGGAGAGCTCTCCCTTGTTAGAGGCCTTCAAGCCAGGGCTGGACGCCCAGACACGGGGGAGGGTGGAAAGGGTCTCTTTTTGAGGTGACGGTTACACGAGAGGGTTAAGAACCTGCTGGGAAGGGGAAAGGGGAGGGGGGACATGGAGTGGGAGGGGAAAGGCCGATACCCGCATGGAATAGGCGCTGTCATAGAGAAGCTGAACATCCACGTCCCCACCGTCCTTTGTGCAGCGGCCATACTGTCCCCCTAGCCGGTGCACCTCGTCCTGGGGAGACACGAAGGTGGCCCCCTCAGTCCTCTGCGCTGGCTCCCCCACACGCAGGGGCCCAGCTGTCTTCGGGTTGGTCAGTAGGTCACTGGGGCAGTGAGGAGGGCACAGGGAGTAGGCACCTTATTGGGAGGCTGGGAGAGGGTGTTGGTGGGTGACATCAGAGAGGCCCCAGGAGGGAGAAAGGGGGACGGGGCCGATCTTAGGGCCAGGGACAACAGTTAAGGTGACAGATCTAGAGCTGATGAGGCCAGTCCTATTAGGGGAGGGGGAACACATTCCCTCTGAGTCTCAGCCCCCGCTGCTGATAATGCAGCCTCTAAGCGCTGAGGGACCTCAGAGACTACAGGATCATGGAAGTCATCTAACACAATCTTTCCATTTTACAGATGAGGAAACTGAGCCCACAGAATAAATGACTTGTCCAAAGTCACCCAGTTGGTCAGTAGAAAAGCAGGGTTTCCGACCCAGGTCCTCTGCCTCTAAATCCACCATTCTCTGCCTCCTGCTATGGCCAGCCGTCTTGTCCACTCTGTTCAGGCCATCTTGTCCTGAACCTCCCGGATCCTTGTCTCTAGGGCCCTGCCTCAGCCCTCTCCCCAGCTCCCTGGCTCACCTCCCTCACACCAATTGTGGTCTCCGTGCCTGGACGAATGCTGAAGCCCTGGTACTCCAGGAAAGGCGTCTGGTTCCGGGCATGGATTATGACCTTGACCCCAGCCTCAGTGGACAGCAATGGGAGGTGATCATTCTGCTCGGCCTTGAGAATAAAGTTGATTCCTGGCAACAAGGAAAGGAGGATGAGGGAGGCTGTTGGCCTGGACATCTGCAGCTCTTTCCACAGCAGGCTAGGCTCAGGGGCCCAATCAGAGAGCCAGAACCCCAGCATTCAAGGCTTTCTGCCATCTGATGCCAATCTACCTGGAGTGTTGTTCTCACACTACGCCTCCCTCCCTACCCCTCGCCATATTTCATGGTCTGCCCCAAAGGTGTCAGACACATTGCCAGCAGGCTGCATATGGCCTAAACCCTCCTGGGTATGGCTCAAACCACTTTCAAATGCAAATGAGAAATACTTAACACAATAAATAAAAATGCAATAAAACATAGATAATATTCCATTTTAAAACCGTCTCTATGTGGCCCTTCCTTATGGAAGGCTCAGTAGCCCTGTTCTATTTGAGTTGGACACCACTGGTTGGGCCAAACTGGACTCCATATTTCTAGGGTCCCTCTCAGAATCTAGAGTCCCTGCCTTCTGACAATCTCATCTACCTTCCCATATACCAGGGCCTTATCTAGTACCACCTCCCATGCTTGGGGCATATTCTCTGCCACCTCATCTCCCATCTGATGAAGACCTTCCTTCTTGTCAAGGCCGGGCTCAGTGGTCACCTCCTCCATGGAACCTGCCCTGATCCCACATTTCTGCAACCCTCTGCATCCCCATATGGCCAGTACTGGGTCTTGCCCTCCGCCTTAGGCACACTTTTGTTGAATTGAAGTGAATTAGAGAGTGCCTGAGCAGGCATCGTCACCCTTGGCAGGATGATGGAGTCAGGGAAGTTTGTCCAGGGGTCCCAGACCTCCCCTGCTCTGTGCCCTACTTTGGTATTCCCTCCTGCCTACCCAGCCCTCATCCTTGGCCTGCCACAAACTCTCTGGAGGACTAAGCCAAGCCTCCCATCTCCTTTGGATCTCAGTGCCTTCATCTAGAAAATGATTCTAATCTGTAATCTCCATTAAAGGAATTTGAATTTAACAAGGATCAAAGCCTTCCCTCCTAGTTCTAGCTTTAGGAAATAGCTTCTTACTAAATTATTATCATTGTTTCAAGGTCGGGAGGGAGGAGTATATCTAGGATCCTTAATTCATCATTTTGTTCCCTGGGATCAGAGATTTAGCCATGAGGAGACCTAGGAGGTCATCTGGTCCAACCTTGTCAGGAGGAAACTGGTTCCTGAAGAAGGGAGGTGACTTGTCTAAAGCTGGTAGAATTGGGATTTGACTCCGGGCCTCTGATAACAATCAGATTCTGCTCTCTGCATTCTTCTCCTATGGGTTAAGGTCAACCGTGCTCCACGGGGTGCATGAAGGAATAGCAAGGCCTAGGTGCTTCCTTAGACTCCCGTCCCTCAAGCCGTCCAAATCCCCTCTGCTTTCCTCCCCACGGTAGGCCCTGCTGCACCTACCATGAGTGAGCCCTGAACGATTGGCCTTCCAGAAGTCGTTCATTCCTCGATTGTTGAAGGTGTAACAGCTCCCATATACGGGGTGATGGAAGACCTCATAGTCCCTGTGGAAAGCCAAAGATGTCAGTGTGACTGATCCCAGATGAGCTGGTCTGGGCCCTTGGGATTAGTTGAAATGACCCCAGACCCTTCTTTGCTCTTCCCTCACAATCACTGGGTGCACCCTTAGCCTGGCCCAAGTCCCTGGTCCATTTGGTTCCTTGGATTTAGGACTAGAAGGGACCTTAGCAATTGTTTAACCATAATATCAGGGCAGCTAGGTGGTGCAGTGGATAGAATGCCAGGCCTAGAGTCATGAAGACACATCTTACTGAGTTCAAATCTAGCCTCATCTGCTTATTAGCTGTGTGATCCTGGGCAAGTCACTTAACCCTATTTGCCTCAGTTTCCTCATCTGTCAAATGAGCTGGAGAAGGAAATGGTAAACCCTTCTAGTATCTTTGCCAAGAAAACCCAAAATGGTGTCATGAAGAGTCCAGTACATGACTGAAACAATTGACCAACCACCACCACCACCTCCACCACCACAATATCACCCGGTGTCCCAGACTTAGAGAGGGAAGGGATTTTTGAGATCAAAAAAGGCCACCCAGAGAAGTGACTTGCCTGAGGTCACACAGGAAATAAACGGCTGAACCAGGATTCAAACTTTTGGTCTCCTAACTCTAAAGTTAGCGGTTTCTCCCCCGACACACACACCTGAGGAGTAGCCCAGGGTCAGATTTCCCATGGCTTTGCAGCCCCGGCTTCTGTCCCGATCTTCCCAAGGCCTTGAATGTCCCTGCTTAGTAATTCTCAGCCCTGGATCTGGGTGGCTGTGGCCTGGGGTGGGCGTGGAGGGGGCACTGGCCCCCTCCAGTGGATGCTGGCCATCTGGTTAGTTCCCAACCCTCTCTTCACTGTCATATCTGCCCTGCCCCACTCCTGGCTTCTCGTTCTTTCCTGGTTGCCCTTCACGTCTCCTGGCATACCACCCCCTCCCAGCCCCTCACTGCTCCTACTAACTTCCTTTACCCCACCCCACAGCTCCTGATACATCACCCCTGATATAGTAATCATTTTCCTCTAGTTTTCTTACTTCCTAGGCCCCCCTCCTGCCAACCACACCGGACTCAGGACTTTGCTAACCCCTACTCCTGTTTACCAGTCATCCCGATCATCCCCTCATCCTGTGCCCTCTCCTCCCAGCTACCCCCTTCTCTCACCAGTCCTGAGAGCCTTGCCCTCCCCATCAGTGTCCCCTCTTCCCCAATCTCCCAGGCCTCCCGCTCCCCTGAAGCCCCCTTATCCACTCCTGATAGGCTCGCTGGCACCCTTCCCCCAGCCCTTCAATCTAACCCCTTTCTCTGATCCTTCCTCCATCTCCTGATGGCCTTTCCCCTTATCCCTTCTTCTTCTTTTTTTTTTTGGTTAAGCAATGGGGTTGAGTGACTTGCCCAAGGTCACACAGCTAGTAAATGTCAAGTGTCTGAGACTGAATTTGAACTCAGGTCCTCCTGACTCCAGGGCCAGTGCTCTATCCACTGCACCACCTCACTACCCCCCCTTATCCCTTCTTGATAGCACCCCCTCCCAGTTCTCATTGTCCTCCACCCCATTGACTGGTCCTCCCTGTGTCATTGCCCCTGAGAGGCTCTCCCCACCTCCCAAGTGCCCTCATTGTCCCCGCCCCCAGATTGCACCCCTGCCACTCACTTCTTCTGACACGCCCCACCATCGTAGCAGCAGCTAAAGATGAAGTTGCCGTCATGGGCTTCATGGGATGTCTCGTTGTATGGTGGAAGCAGGGACATGATGTTGATGAAATGGAACTGGTACCAGTCCCGGATGGCCGCGACCCCAGAGGAGTGGGTGCGGTAGAAGCAGTCCCCGCCTGTGCTGTTACACTGCGGTAGAGAAGAGAGGTGTCAGGCGGGATCCCCTGCCCCTCGCCTGGGCCCCTCCATCTGCCCAGAAAGACCCGGAGTCAATGAACACCATGGCAGACCCAACCATGGGGCTCTCAGCTGTCACCCACCCGGGCCCCCTTAGCACCCATTCTCCATTCAGCCTCACCCCAATCTCTCTGAGAGGCAATGGACCTCTTCCATTGCTCAGCTGGCCTGTTCCCCATGCGTGTACTGCTCATGTGAGCTTCTTTGTGTCTGCCTGCATTGGTCCTGCATGGAAGCGAGCCCAGGCTATGGAATTTGAAGGCTTCCTGATGAGAGGCAGTGTGGGAAAGGGAGTGGCCTTAGAATTAGAGGCCCTGGGCTTGAAGAATCTCTGAGTCTCCATATTGGAAAGGATCTCAGAGGTCGTTGAGGCCAATGCCTGAACAGGAATCCTTTCTCCATCACACCTGAGAAGTTTTCCAGATACACTGTGTGTAGTCATGCCTCCTCCATCTTGTACTGGTGAAATTGATTTCTTGAGCCCAAATGTCAGACTTCACATTTATCCCTAGGACATTTCATCTTCTCGGATTTGGCCCAAAGTTCTACCCTGTCATGATCTTGTTGGGGCCTTACTCTATCACCCAGGGTGTTAGCTAACCCTTCCAGCTTTGTGCCACGTGCAAATCTGATAAGTATGTCATCTATTTATTTGATTAGGCGGCTAGGTGGCACAGTGGATAAAGTGTCAGGACTAGAGTCAGGAAGACCTGAGTTTAAATCTGCCCTCAGACACTCACTAGCTGTGTGACCCTGAGCAAGTCACTTAACCTTGTTTGCCTCAGTTTCCTCATCTGTAAAATGAACTGGAGAAGGAAATAGCAAACCACTCCAGTATTTTTGCCAAGAACACCCCAATGGGGTCATGAAGAGTCAGACACAAGTGAACCTTTCTGACTGTGTGACCTTGGACAAATCCCTTTCCCTCTCTGGGCTCCAGTTTCCTTAGCTTTAAAATGAAGATGCCCTCCGAGTTCCAAACTCTAACATTCTGTGATGCTGAGTCACACTGGAGGGTCTAGTATCTCTAAGCTCCGGTCAGAATGGCTGTCCTCCCCACCCCACCACCAGACACATCTATTTTTATTTTTTTTTATTCTTTAATTTTTTTTTGGCTAAGCAATGGGGTTAAGTGACTTGCCCAGGGTCACACAGCTAGTAAGTGTCACCTAGCTGCCTCCACATCTATTTTTACTGACTCTGTCCTTGGCAGAGTGATATCCCTCGTTATTTGGGAGGAAGAGGTGGTGGGAGTCTGCACTCACCAGTCGGAACCCCACTCTGTTATTGGTCCCCCAGTCTAGCTTCTCCAGGTAGATACTTCGGTCGAGGTGAAAGGACCTGTTAGAACTGGGGCCGGTAGCAGGAAAGCCTTGACCCTCAGCTTGTCTTTCAGTGATGTTTAACTTGTATAAGGAATAGATGTTCTCTTGGGCAAATTCATCCAGGTCCTCCAGGTATTTCTTCACAAGCAGAGACCTATGGGATGATAAGATTTAGAGCCTGGGGTGGGGCAGCTAGGTGGTGACATGGTGGATAGAGCACAGGGCCTGGAGTCAGGAGGATCTGAGTTCAAATCCAGCCTCAGGCACTTCCTAGCTGTGTGACCCTGTGCAAGTCACTTAACCCTGCTTGCCTCCCCCAGGAAAAAAAAGAGATTTAGAACCCAGCACATAGTAGGCACTGAACCACTTGTGTTGGTGGATGGATGGATTGAGCTTGGGCCCTCAGTTAAGGATCTCTGTGACTCAGGGATACGCAGGCCCTGACCCCTTACCTGTGAGGGTTCATGTCGCAGAGCGTAACGGATGGGAACATCTTGGGCTCTGAGTGGAGAGAGACAGTCATGATGACTGAGTATTTCCAGTACTGGTTGAAGAGTAGCCCAAACTGCCAGTAAAGCATGCCGAAGGTGGCCAGAAAGAGCAGGCTCCAGAAAGTCGTCTTCAGCCGGTTGTGGCTGGAGCAGACCAGCCGCACCGTGCCATGGATGGTAGTGTTGGTGCAAAAAAAGTTGAACATGTCCCCGAAGGAGTGATAGAGCTCGATCAGCCCCTCACTCTTCTGCTGCTCCCCAGGGCTCTCCATTGTCCCAAACCTGGAGTCAAGGAGGAAAACTGGCTCCTTAGCTAGGGCTAGACCTTCACAGAGCTGGCTAGCGGAGATCTGTGCCTTGGGGGCTCTTGCCTAGACGTGGAGCTGACTCAGTGGCTTCTGTGTGCCCTTTGGGTCAAGGGCAGCTACTGGCATCTGCTAAGCACTTTATCTAACGCTATCACATCGGAGGGCAGCTAGCTGATTCAGAGGGTAGAGCGCCAGCCCTGGAGTCAGATGGACCCGAGTTCAAATCCAGCCTCAGACACTGCCTAGCTGGGAGACCCTGGGCAAGTCACTTTGCCCTGTTTGCCTCAGTTTCCCCATCTGTAAAATGAGCTAGAGAAGGAAATGGCAAACCACTCCAGCATCTTTGCTAAGAAGATCTGAATTCAAATCCAGCCTCAGACCCTTACTAGCTGTCAAGTGACTTCACCTTGTTTGCCTCAGTTTCCCCACCTGTAAAATGAGCTGGAGAAGGAAATGGCAAACCACCCCAGGATCTCTGCCGAGAAAACCCCTGCTGGGATCACAAAGAGTCAGACATGACTGAAAATGACTTAACAGCAACACCGTCACACTGGAGCTTCCTAAACACTCTGCAGAGGTAACGATTGAATGAGATAATGATTGTAAAGTGCTTTACGTGGTCCCTGGAACGTTTTGTCGTTGTTTAGTCATTTCAGTTGTGTTCAGCTCTCTGTTGGCCTGAGATGCAGTGGGTGACCTTGGCCTTTCTAAATTAAGGTCTTTCCTGGGCCTCAGTTTGTCTGAGGCAATGTCCATTCGGTGCCACTATTGTGCCCATTTTACAAATGAGGCAACTGAGTCAGGCAGGTCCAACGGTGCCACCTAGCAGCCTCATTAATCCCAGTGACATTTCTAGAGTTGTTTTAAGGCTTGCAAAGTCCTTTGCACCTGTTACCTCAGTTGACTTTCATAACAACTTTGGGGCTGAGTTCTAGTGTTAGCCCACTGATGTTTAGAGAGTCGAAGTGACTCGCCCGGGGTGGTCATACAGTTAGGAATAATCAGATTCGAACCCAAGTCTTTGTGACAGTGACGGTAAATCCGGGACTTTGTCATGTTACGCTCTCCCTCTCTTGGGGCGTCAGGCCGGTGGGCACTAAAGGTCCACCAGGGGAACGCACAAAGCTAGTGTCTCTCCTAAGATCCTAGCCCAGTCAATACAGTTTGGTTCAGTAGTGAAGGACCCACTGTGCGCTGGGCACTGCTGGGATCTGACCGGGAGCCTTCATCATCGCATGAACCTCGGGAGAAGGGAGGCCAGGGCAGGGTGGCAGCAATGACCTGAAGAGGCTGAGGACGCTCGAGGGAGGACCCTGCTGACCTTCCAGCCAGGACCTGTGAGTGAAGGATGAGCTGGGCAGAGCAGGCCAGAAGCCAGGGGAGGACGGGACAGAGGTGACCGCCCACTTCCCTTGGGATCCGGGTCACGGGCGTGTGAGCCTGTCAGTGGGATTGTGTCTCTGGAAGGTCCTGGCTTGCCCTTCACTGTTCCCGTGGAGCAAATGGAATGACAAATCACTGAGGGCTCGTGAGGACAGTGTGGTGCCATGGGAAGCGTGCTAGGGCTGGAGTCAGACAAACTGGGTTCAAATCCCTTATAACCTGTGTGATGCGGAGCAAGTCATTTCTCTTCTCAGGGCCTCAGTTTCTCTCTCTGTAAAATGAGGGGATTGGACTAGATGACCTTGAAGTCTTTTTCAGTTATAAATCACTGACCCCATGACTTTGGGTTGCTAAAGGGCCCTGGAGGGAGGGGAGAGGCCAGAATGGCATCTCTGGTATTACCTGGGCAACACACATGCCCAAAGGAAAGTACCCTGCCAGGGGTGCAGGCCGTCCTGTGGCTGGGGGCTGACCCAGAGGAAGAACTAAATCCTGGCCAAGTGCCCCCCTTTCCCCTCACATATACCATACCCAGAGACGTACCCCAGGCACACCCCCTTCTGCTCGAGGGCCCCCTCATGCTGCCTTGGGAGAGGCCCATTCCCACCCCATAATCAAGCAGCCTTTATCAGTAGGTCTGGCTCGGACGGGTCAGAACCAGGTCTCCCAGGGCCCCTGCCCAGGGAGGGGAGGGCTGTAAGGCCCCAGGGAGGCTTGTTTGTCCTGGGCTCGGTGCTATAGGGTCAAAGCTCAGCAATGGAGTTATCAAAGGCTGTGGGGAGCTGCGTGGGAGAAGAAGGGAGGGATAGGGTGGAGGTCAGAGCCTGGGTGGCCAGTGGGGTGCCGCATGACCATTCAGGTCTCCTTCAGCAGGTGAGATGGATGCTGAGAATGTCTTCAAGCTGTGGCCTGAGCCCCGAGATGGGCATCCCCTCCTAGGGCCATGGAGCTGGCACCTTTGTGGGACTTGGGCCCCGTGGTCAGGGGTAGATCAGAGAGAGCTAGGGTGAGAGTACAGAGCAGGGAATCATCCCCACCCTCTGTTCTTCTCCCCTAGTCCTAGAGGCTGCAGGATAGTTTATTTGACTGTGATTAAGAGGGTTCACCTGCTCTGACTTGGGCTGGTTTCTTCTGGGATAGTTAATCCCAAGAAAGCCCTGTTTGGCTTTCAAAGCCCTCACAGCCTGGCCTTGCTACCTTTCCAGCGTTCTTGGCCTTCACGGCCCTCCCTGAGTCCTGGGATCCAGTCCCACAGGCCCCCATGCTACAGATGCTTCAGCTCCCTCCTCCGTGCTCTGCCCTGGCTGGGCCCCTGGCCTGGAATGTTCTACCCCCTCACCCCCATCTCTTTAGAATCCTTGGCTTCCTTCAAGACAGGGAAAGGGCTTGTTTCTGCAGGAGGCCCTCCTGGGGCCCCCAGCTGATAGCGCCTTCCTCGCCAAGGCTACCTGCTGTTTCTCTGCTCTGTGTGTATCATGAACGCACCAATTTACGAACGTGTCTCCCTCATTAAAACAGGATCTCCTTCTTTCATCCTCAGCCCTGAGCACAGTGCCTGGCACATTGTAAGCACTTAATAAATGCTTGTTGACCAACTGTCTGAGCCCGGGGCTGGTTCTGCATCTGGCCAACCATGGGCATCATGGAGGCAGCTCTGATGAGGAACACTCCCTCCTTGAAAACCCCTGCCAGGTGAAGGACCCCTGTCTCAGAGATCAGAGCGGCCTTCCAGACCATCCACCCTGCTTGTGAGGCCTGGGGACCACGAGGCTACGGCGGAGCAGCCACGTTTCCTGCTGAGAGCCACGGTTTAACGTTTGCTCCCCTCTCGGGTGGTGCAGTGGATAGAGCACCGGGCCTGGAGTCAGGAAGACCTGAATTCAAATCCAACCTCTGACACTTACTAGTTGTGTGATCCTGGGCAAGTCAGTGAACCTTTCTCAGCCTCAGTTTCCCCATCTGTCAAATGGGAATAATAATAGCACCTACCTCCCAAGGTTGTTGTGAATATCAAATGAGATAATGTTTGCATAGCTGACTATGGCAAACAGTAAGCACTAAATAAATGCTTGTTTTCTTCCTCCCTAGCCTCAAACCACCTCCTAATAGCTAGTTGGGCTTCTCTGAGTCAGAAGCTCAGATCCAGCTGAGGTCAAGGCTGTTGCTTCTTTCTTTGTCAAGGGGACAGGGCAGATCACTGGGTGCTCCCCCCCATCCAACTTTTCTTGCCTGGGCCTGCAAGGCCTGATCTGAGGGTCCCCCGCCCCCCCCCAGCCACCTTTAGTATAAGTATCGTGCTCACCTCGCCTGTCTCCCCTCCAAATAAACCCTCTCTTGGGAAGATCCTGATGAGGACCATTGAACCACACATACACACACACACACACACAGACACACACACACTTACATACACACACTCACACACATACACTCACACATGCACTCACATTCACATATACACTTACACACATGCACACACATGCTCACATATAACACACACATGCTCACACATGCACTCACATACACACACATGCACACACTCATACACATATACATACACGTACACACACTCACACATACTTGTATATATATATACACTCACATACACATACACACACTCA
>NW_020950600.1:4014645-4017869 GCF_900497805.2 Vombatus ursinus | reverse complement strand
ACTCATACATACTTGTATACTTACATATACATACACACACTCACACATACACTCACATTCACACATACACACACTCATACATACACACACACACTCACTCACACATACTCATATACTTACCCATACACTCACACACACACACACACACACACAAGCTTCTTGCGCCCTACAAGCCCTTTCTTCTGTCACCCATTGGCCTGGAATCACCAGGCTCTGAGGAGTGAGGCTGCCAGCTCATCCCCGGGGCCGGGAGGAGCAGAGCAGTGGAGCGTGGGGCCTCAGAGATTCCGAGCAGGGCCAGCCACCAGAGGCCAGGAGCTGGCTGGCGTTGGACTTGTGTAGGGGCCCACAGATAACAAACAACACCAGTCTCCTGTCTTGGCCTCCTGGAATCCTCCCCGGGGGCCTGCACATGCTCAGTCTTGTGGGAATGGAGCAGGTCTGCCCACGTGCTCCAGAGGGACACGCATGTTGGTGTTGGCCTGTGTGTCAGATTCATGTGGGTATCCATCTGGGTGGGGTTGGGAGAAAGGAGGCAGCCATAGAAATTTGGGGAAACTGAGGCCTTGGTTTCTGTACCTGATGAATGGGCTAGAACCCCAGAAAGCTGACAGGTGGGGGGAAGGGGAACAAGCATTAAGCACTTTACAAATATTATCTTATTTGATTCTTACAACAATCCTTTGATTTAGGCACTATTTTTATCCCCATTTTACTCTTGAGGAAATTGAAACGGACATAAGTTAAGTGACTTGCCCCGAGTCACTCAGTTAGCAAGTGTCTGAGACTGGATTTGAAGTCAGGTCTTCCTGACTCCAGACCCAAGGCTCTTTCTACTTTGTCCCCTAGAGGTCCAAGGGCTGGAGCTGTGGCCACCTCCTCTACCTGATGTGAAGAGAGCATCAGGACCTGCGCCTGGGACGAGACAGTTTGAAGTCACATCCATAGGTGTGCCAAGGGTTGGTCACCTTTCAGGAGTGACTGGCAGTTACTTTCTCAGGTAATATTGACCAGTAAGTTCACTCCCCTCCTCAGAGGTCTTCAGTCAGAAGCTGGACAATTACTTATCAGGTGTCTTATAGCGGGGATTCCTCTTATATCGGGGTTGGAGTACAGAGGGCTGCCGAGTACCCTTCCAACTCTCTAGTTCTGTGATTCCAGGATCCTTCTCTCTTCCCACCCCCAAATCCTTAGGCCCCTCTCTGTTGAGTGGAGCATCTGGGTTCCCAGATATGCCAGAAGCATCTGCCTAAGCTGTAAGACTGACCTTAAGCTTCAGGGCTCCTATGAGCTCAAAGATGAAGGAGCAAGAGAGGGCTGACCTTGGGGATAGTCACTCACTCAGGAAACAAGGGGAAAAAACACCTCTTCTTCTTGCAGAAAGCAAAGGCAAAGAAACACATTGTAGGTTGGGGTAGGAAAAACAAAACAAAACAAAAACCCCTCCCAATCATGAGTGGTATCCCAGAGTAGAATGGATTACTTCTGGAGGTGATAAGTGCCCCATCCTTGGAGGTCTCAGAGTGGAGGGCCGATGGCTACTTCTCAGAAATATTGGAAGGGGGATTACTGACCAGATCTGGGGTGGAGGTCCTTCCAGCTAGGAGATTCTGGGATTCTTCTTCCTTGTTCCCTTCCCCCTGCCTCCTGAGACCCAGAGCTCCCACTCGTTCAGGGATAGTTCATACAGAGAATGGGTGGTTCTGGTTTCCCGCAGGCTGGGTGTGAGTTGTAACCTTTTACCATGAATTGAGGGAACTGCATAGGCCTCTCAGGATCATTGTTTAGGTCCGGCACGGCAGGGAGGTGGGGCCAGTTGCCAACCCTGGCCTACAACCCAGAGGACCTTCCAACTCAGGGTGGACCAAAGGTTGGCTATCTGGAGAGGAGGAGAAGGCTAGCACACACCTGTTCTCCCCTGAGATGAAGAATGTAGAAGAGGCATCTGGGGGCCCCCAGTTCCTACGGACATGTTTGCCTTGGCCTAACAGCATCTTAGAAGAGCAAATGATCCTCCTGGACTCCATCCTAGGATGGGCTGTCCCTTCTTGCACAGGCAATAATCCTTTCTCAGAGGCTCAGAGTTGGAAGGGGCTTTGAGGTCATCCTGGCCAACCCCCTGCCTGATGGCCCGACTGAGCTTCAGTCTCCTCTGTGCTTTTAACATCCGATGGGCGGTGGTGTGGTAGAAAGAGGACCGAAGTCAAAAGATCTGGGTTCAAATCATGACTCTGAGTGACTTTGAGCAAATCATTTCCCCTTCTGTCCCCTCAGTTTGGATGAGATCTCCCCTAAGGTCCCTCCCAGCCTGACTCTCGTGATCATAAGATCTGCATCTGCTTTTTTTGTCCTAAGACCCAGGGTGGCTGAATAGCAGAATTTGTGAGAAGTCCAACCCACACAGTAAAGAAATATCCATCATAAGAAACCTCTAGATACGATTGCAGCCATCTGAGATCATTACTTGTCCAAGGAGAAAGAACTAGGGAAGCAAACCTTCCCTGGCCTGAACCTGTCATGTCCTTCAAGGTCAAAGGAACTGGGCTGCCGTTTTGTTTCTCATCATTAGTCCAGCTTTATTCCCCTATGAGAGAAAGATGAGGCACAGCCAGGGATGCGTTTGTGTGCTCACTTCCTGTTCTCATCAGGGCTCTTGGGCTTTGCCTCATTAGGAGAGGACACAGCTGAATGCAGACCTGGACACATGCCCAGGCACACACTTAGATACAGCTTGGTAAGGAGGAAGGGGTGCTGGTAGAGGGGGTCACAGTGGATGCAGTCTTGGAACTGGGGTCAAGGAAGGAAGACTCAAGTCTCAGAAGACTCAACTTCAAATCTGGCCTCAGACACTTACTAGCTGTGCAACCCTGGGAAAGTCACTGAACCTTCATCTGCCTCAGTTTCCTCATCTGTAAAATGGACATAATAACAGCACCTGCCTCCCAGGGTTGCTGTGAGAGCCAAAATGAGACAATATCTGTAAAGTGCTTCCTTCCTTCCTCCTTCCTTTCCTTCCTCCTCCCTTTCTTCCTCCTTCCCTCCCTCCTTCCCTTCCTTCCTTCCTTCCTCCCTCCCTTCCTCCCTCCCTCCTTCCTTCCCTTCCTCCCTCCCTCCCTTTCTTCCTTTCCTACTTCCTTCTTTCTCTTCCTCCCTTCCTCCCTCCTTCTCTTCCTTCTTTCCTCCCTTCCTTCCTTCCTCCCTCTCTTCCTTCCTTCTTCCCTCCC